>NC_041407.2:59045798-59345798 GCF_900747795.2 Erpetoichthys calabaricus
CCACAACATTAAAAACATTGACAGGTGAAGAGAATAACATTGATTATCTTGTTACAAAGGCACTTGTGAAGCTGTGGGATATTTTAGGTAGCCAGTGAACAGCCAGTTTTTGAAAGTGATGTGTTGGAAGCAGGAAAAATGGGCAAGTGTAAGGATCTGACAAGTGCAAAATTGTGATGGCTAGACCACTGGGTCAGAGCAATTCCAAAACAGCAGGTCTTGTGGGGTGGTTCCAGTTTGCAGTGCTTAGTACCTATCAAAAGTGGTCTAAGGAAAGACAACTAGTGAATGGGCGACAGGGCTATGGGTGCCTAAGGCTCATTAACTTCCCCCAGTAGAGCTACTGTAGCACAAATTGCTGAAAAACATACTGCTGGCCATGAGAGAAAGGTGTCAGAACATAAAAGTGCATTGCAGCTTACTGCATATGGGACTACGTAGTTGCAGACCAGTCAGGATGCCCATGCTGACCCGTGTCCATCACTGAAAGCACCTACAATGGACATGTGAGTGTCAGAACTGGACCATGGAGCAATGGAAGACACTGGCCTTGTGTGATGAATTGTGTTTTGAGTTAGAGCATGTGGATGGCTGGAAGTGTGTGTGTGTTGTTTACCTGGGAAAGAGATGGCAAAAAGATGGACTATGTGAAGAAGGCAAGCCACGAAAGCAGTGCTAAAACTCTTTCAGCATAATAATGTGCCCTGCGCACTGCAAAAATTGTTCAGAAATATTTTGCAGAACAAGACAGGGTTCAGGGTATATTTGTGGGATGTGCTGGAAAAACAAGTCGGATCCACGGAGTCACCACCTGGCATCTTAAAGGACTTGAATGATCCGCTGCTAATCTCTTGGTGCCAGATGCCACAGGATATCCTCAGAGGTTTTGTGGAGTTCATTCCTTGATGGATCAGAGCTGTTTTGACAGCATGAGGGGACCTACACAATATTGTATGTCTGTCATGCAATTCCTCGCAAACTACTGGGGCTAGAACCATGATCTTGGTCTTAGTTCAAAGTGTATGATCCGAACTGTCCTGAAATTAAAAAAAAAAAATGTAAGTTGCAGCAACCTGGTAGCCATGATATGTGGTTGGCATTTATAGCAATATAAATGTAAAGCCAAGTGATAAGCTCCATGATGGCAGAAAGAAAAACAACAGAATTGACACCTGCTGAATTTCAAGCACATCACAGAAATTGATTAAGTGATGAACAACAAGAAACAATAAGACAAGATCATGAAGCTGGATATAGAATGTTAGGTAGCATAAACCTGATGGTCTTAAAGGATGGAAGGATGACCCATGATTTTTGTGTTTATGGTGAAGTGATTGAGAAATCAAGTGATAATAACTAGAATTGTAGAAAGAAAAAGAACAGAATTGACATCTGCTGAGTATCAAGCACATCGCAGAAGGAGATGTATCAATGACAAAGAATAAGAAGACAAGATACATCAGCACATAGACAAGCAAGTAAATAATCCTGAATATGGCCTGATATGTTCTGGAAATTCAAAAAAAAAATTAGATTGTGATAACTTAAAGTTGATTGGAATAAAAGCACAATCTCTTCACACACATCTATTGGTAATTCCCCATGACATGTTATATGCATGATTTCATTCATAATCATGTGAAAATATTGTAAATACTGAAATGAAGTAACTGCAAAATAACCTGTGGTATTGTGCCTACGGCAAAGCGATTGCACAACCAAGTGATAACCAGCATAATGGCAGAAAGAAAAAGAAGACAAGTAACATCTGCTGATCATAAAGCAAATTGCAGAAGATAATTAAAGCAACAGAGCACCAGACAAACACTATGGCTCATAGGCATGCAAGACAAACTCCAGGATACAGAATTCAAAAATGCCCCAGAGAGAAAAACTGAGAAGTCCTCCACATACACGAAACTGACCATATGAAAGCATTGCCTTTACATTCTTAGATTGATATTTCTTTGAAGATAACTACTTAGCAAAGTTACATCAGCAATGTGATCAATTTCAAGCTATATTTTATGCGTTGAAAACAAAAGAATGTGTTGCCATCTGACTCCTCGAAGAACTGACAGAATTAACTATTTAGAAAACAAGTATCAACAGCTCCTTATCTTCAACTTGGCTTTAATTTGCATTTTAGGTTGTAGGTTTGTATATTTCACTCACCAAGTAATAAGACTATGCTGTATCCCACACTCCTCATCACACTTCTACTCAACATGACAGCTCATCTTATATTCCTTTTAAACACACTATACTCATTCCCTTTGCTGTGAAAGTCTTTGTAAATCAAGTGTCATCATGATGTTTTCTCATAATTTGTCAATCAAAATTAAGTCATAACAACTTAAATAACACAATATCAAAGCTCGACTTCTTATTTTGAAGGTATCATCTGTAAAACAGGCTTTCTAACAATGAACTTGTTTTTTGACTTTAACCCCAATAGTAGCAAATGTTGTTTTGTTCTGTCTCTTGTGAGTATGCTAGAAAATGGCTGAAGGTGACATAGAAAAAAATCTGTTTTTATGTTTTTAAAACTACTGCTGTTTAAAAAACACATATAAAGGTTATGTCATCATTCACTATATTGCAGACAGATAGATAGATAGATAGATAGATAGATAGATAGATAGATAGATAGATAGATAGATAGATAGATAGATAGATAGATAGATAGATAGATAGATAGATAGATAGATAGGATTTACAGTATTTGTCGCAAAAGGGAAATTAAAACTTTGCAGAAGCTCAAGAAAAAAAAGTTGTATAAATGCTAAGGTCTCTATGCCCATAGCAATCTGACAGGTCGGTTTGTCTTTGGTGTGATTGTTCAGTTTGGCCTTGGTGTCATTACTTAAGAGAGAGTGCAAGTGTGAGACACATGAGGAATAAAGGTTTGGTGTAAAACCAGACAGGAGACCAGAAAGGCACCTTAAAAGTAATGAGAGAATCTGAGAAGCAGGCTTAACAGGAGCAAGCTTGATAGAAGAAGTGCAGGTGAAGTAACAGTCACATGTGCGGAAAGTTGAGGAAAGGTTTGCATATTTGTAGCTGGAAATCCACAATGAGAGAAAATGAGTCTTAAAATAGTTTTTTATTCTTAAGCTTTTCTCTCCTATCAGGAATCATCATCAGAGGAAATTGATTAAATGTACAGGCATCTGAGGCAATACAGACCAAATAAGGAGAGGAGGTGAGGGGAGGTGGGTTTTGGAGGGTGCTGGTCATAAAGTCTTATTTATCATTTGCATGTTCTTCTTTTCAAGCCTGCATATGTTGGGTTCATGTTCAAATGTCTGTTAAAGGCCTTTATTGCGTGTGTAAATCAGAGACCGTGGGTTCGTTCTTCTGACCACCTTGTGATGTCCATGTATATGTGTGGCAAGTGTTTTTGATGTTTGTCCCACGAATAAATCCTGCCATGAATGACATGGTATGCTTTAAACCATGTTCCATGTCTCTGCTACTGATTTCTTGCTTTTAGCATTAAAAAGGATTGTGCACAGAGTGTTTGTTTCCTTGTGCACTATTTTCATGTCTGATCTTAAACGGATACGTGCTGCACCTTCTGATTCCCCATGATGATAAGGAAGTGTGTGTCAGGAGGGATGGGGCAGGGGGGGTGGTCATGTTGGAGTCGATTGTTTTCTGGGGTCTCTGCCGTCTCCTATGTAAGCACTGCCTGATGAATGTCTTTGCTTAGCGATATATAGTCATGCGTGAATGTCTGAGGTTTTCCTTATGGGCTCCAGGACGTAAGGTTATATGGTATCCCATAGCCCTGAGAAACCCCCAAGGAGTAAAACTGACTTTGCCCCTGCAGTCTCTCTGCTATAAAATTGAGACGCTCTGCACACAACTGGAGCTCCTATCTGAAATTGATGCACCCAATAGAACCGACAGAAGACTGAAGAAGCCTCTTGTTTAATTCTTAGTTAACCTGCTTTTTCATTTTGCTTTATTGGACACGGCATTGAGCACCTGTTTCTAGCTGGGGCCCCAACACTTCCTCACTTCCCCAACACGTTACCAGAGTGTTGAGTTGATTGACTATACAATGCGCCTTCCGAACGCACTTCAGCATTCTTCATAACGGAGACGTCCCAAATCAAAAAACAATTCTTCAGTGGATGGCTAAATTTAGACAGATGGGTACAACATTGAACATAAAATCTCCAAGCCATCCTCGGACTGTACAAACACCTGAAAACATCCAAGCTGTAAGGCCATCAATTTTGAAGTCTCCTATACGTCCAGTGTGTAAACATGCTTCTACCTTAGGCATTTCCAACATGGCTGTGAGGAGGATTTTGCATGAGGACCTTAATTTCCATCCATACAAAATGATGGTAGTGCAGGAACTCACTGAGAGAGACTGGGAGAGCCATAGAGAATATGCACGAACATTCTGCAAACCGTTCATCGAGATGCCATCGTCATGAGCAATGACAAGGCACATTTCCATTTGAATGGTTGCGTACATAAGCAAAACTTTCGCTATTGGGCTGAACTCAACCCTTTTGAACTTCATCAGAGACCCCTGCACAGTGAGCGTATTACAGTTTCGAGCACTGTTGCAGAATTTGGTGTTGTAGGCCGTTACTTTTTTGAGCAGGGGGAACAATGGTCACTGTCACTTCAGAACATTACATTGAAATGCTAGAAAACTTTTTACGGCCACAACGGGAAGAAATGGGTGGGGCAGATGCCTGCTTAGAGGAACAGCTCATACGGCATGGAGATCCAGGCAAGTTTTGCGGGAGATGTTTCTGGGGAAGCTGATCTTCCTGCGTGATGTCGGGTGGCCTTCACGTTCGCCTGATCTCGCTCTGTGTGATTTCTTCTTGTGGGGCTATCTCAAGTGGAAGGTATACACTCCTCAACCTCAAAACTTTGAAGCCCTCAAGAATACTATTCACCACAAAATTGCCGCTATTCCCCTAGAAATGAGCGATCAAGTCATGCAAGCATTCAGACATCATTTCAAAGAGTGTATCATTAATAATGGCCATCATCTTGAAGACATCATTTTTAAAACACAGTAAAAAAAAATCTATTTTCTATACCCTTTCTTGTGTTGTAATGAAATTTATTTTATCTTGTAATATTTTTGTAGAATATATGTTCGAAATGTGGTACTTCTTTTTGGCTTACCCTAAGTGTGTGTGTGTGTTTATGGATGGATATACAGTATATATATATATATATATATATATAGATAGTTCAAGTTCAAGCACTTTATTGTCATTTTGTAACACAACGAAATTACTTTTTGTGACAGCCCAAAGGTGCATTTAAAGAAAAGTCAAATAATTCCAAGTATGTCGAATACAGTGTTAAGTGATCAAGTAACCAAAGCAAATTATTATTGCTCAAAGTACATCAGCATGAATTGTTATTGCACCTGTTAATGAATAGTACATTGCATATTATATATTGTATTACATTAGTATATTGCACATTACCAATATAGCTTATTGCACATGTTCAATTAAAAATGATCTCAGACTGAGGAGATTCAGAGTTCAGAAAGTTTATGGCAGATGGGGAAAAGCTATTTTTTAGTCTGCTTGTGCATACACGGACTGATTTAAAGAGTCTTCCTGACGGGAGGAGCTCAAATGGAGAATTTCCAGGATGAGTTTTGTCCTTGAGAATGTTTTTGGCCCTTCTCACACAGCGAGTCTTATACGAGAGTTCGAGTGATGGCACTTCATTCCCAGTAATGTCCTCTGCTGTTCTTACCACCCGCTGCAGGGCTTCTTTAGCAGCCTTGGTGCAGCTGTTGTACCAGGCCACCATGCAGTTAGTTAAGATGCTCTCTATAGTGCATCTATAGAAATTAACCAGCAGCTTCTGGTGCAGGTCAGCTCTCCTTAGCTTCCTGAGAAAATAGAGGTGTTGTTGTGCTTTGCCTATTATAGCCAAGTTGTTGTCAGCCCAGGACAGGTCCTCTGAGATGGTGACTCCTAGAAACTTAAATCTGCATTGATTGTTATCGGACTGTGATTGGTCTTTTTAGTGGTCCTAAAGTCCAGAATAACTTCTTTGGTCTTTTTGGTATTTAAGACCAGGTTGTTGGTGTTGCACCATGCTGTCAGATTCTGAACCTCTTCCCTATATGCAGCTTCATTGTTGTCTGTTACAAGCCCAATGGCAGTCTTATCATCCGCAAATTTAACAATAATGTTTGATTGGTCTGCGGTGGGCTGGTGCCCTGCCCAGGGTTTGTTTCCTGCCTTGCACCCTGTATTGGCTTGGATTGGCTCCAGCAGACCTCCGTGACCCTGTAGTTAGGATATAGCGGGTTGGATAATGGATGGATTGATGTTTGATTGGTGGATGGGTTGACAGTCATGGGTGAAGAGTGCATAGAGAAGGGGACTTAGTGCACATCCTTACGGCACACCAGTGCTCAGGGTAACCAGTTGCATATGGATGGAGCAAGTCCTAGTGCATAGAGTTTTTTGATCAGCTGGTTAGGTATGATGGTATTAAATGCAGAGCTGTAGTCAATGAAGGGCATCCTAACATAGATGTTGGGCTTATATATGTGTATGTATATATATATATATATATATATATATATATATATATATAATATCCATCCATCCATTTTCCAACCCGCTGAATCCGAACACAGGGTCACGGGGGTCTGCTGGAGCCAATCCCAGCCAACACAGGGCACAAGGCAGGAACCAATCCCGGGCAGGGTGCCAACCCACCACAGGACATATGTATGTATATATATGTAAATGTATATATATATGTATGTATGTATATGTGTGTATATACTGTATATATATATATATATATATCGGCAACTGAAGGAGGGCACCGTGGCGGATGTTAGCCGACTTGCTGACCATCCACAACCGTTACCTGGTAGGTAACCACCCATACAATCAGATTGTGATTCAGACTATGAATGCCATGAATGTAATTATCCCGATCTACATGCTGTCAAATGAATGAACCACACGCCGCGGTGCAACGTTAGGAGCTTCGCCTCTAGCGCTGACGTCTGAGGTTCAATTTCCGAGAGGGGGTACAGTGAGTGTGTACGCCTGATGAGCCCAGAATTAGGGCGAAACACGTGTCACGTACTCTGCATTATTTGACAGTAAAACTATTTTCAACCATATATATATATATATATATATATATATATATATATATAATAGATATATAGATATATATATATTGTCAGAAACTCCACACAGAGTAATAGCAAGGTTTGGGGCAGCCACCCGTATTTTTGTTATCCTGGCTGCAAAGTCACAAAATGTTATACAGCACCAATGTGCACAAAACCGAGTCTAAAACAGAACTGAGGGAATAAGGAAAAGGTGGAGGCTTTAAAAGGGGAAGACAGGAAGTGAAGTCTGAGGGATCGGGCTCATAAGGGTCTTCAGCTATAGGCTCAAGCCCGGACGTGACATCAAAGGGGCCAGAGCCAACAAGGTCTTCCTCCATAGGCTCAGACCCGGAAGTGACATCAACAGGGCCAGGTGGAATTTCCCATGGATGTTCTGCAGGAAAGTGAGAAAAAGAATCAGTGCACTCTGCCACATCCCGGTCGGACTCGGAATTGCCCTTACTCAAGCCCTTTAGCTGCCTCCCATGCGGACATGTGTGACAGTATATATATGTGTATATGTATGTATATATGTATTTTAACAAACAAACCACAATCCCCACCCCACAAACACACATAAGGACTTCTGGCTTGAATAAGAGAAGCTGCTGCTGCTGCTATTGACCTGAGGTGGGCAGGTAACAGGAAGATGGTGAGACCTACCCGGTTCTACTACAGGTTTACATTTAAAGACATTGACATTAGCAGCATATCATACATAATTTTGATTTTTAAATTATTATAAATTATTTTGAAAATGAGCAATTTAGTGGAAAAACAGATGTTTGGGTTTCAGAACAGACCATAGTGTTATGGTTATAATGATTTTATGCATCAGTTTCTGTCCCTGTACATGGACGTGACAAATTAAAGGTTTTTCTAGTAGTGTAGGAGACACATATAATGACAACCAAACAGACATAACATAACATTACAGATATATATTTTATATCAATTCAAAAAAATAATCTTGTGGTTCTTTTCGACTTTCTGTTTTAATCTGTGTCTCTTTCTTGAGTCTATTTAAAAATGCTTCCTGTGCTTATTTTTCATTGAACTATAGTACAGGTTTTATTAGGTGAGTGAGTGAAGTGACTTATTTTTGTTAACATATAATTTCCACCACCCAGAGAAATTATTTTAAGACTAATAAAAGCAACCTTGAGAAACGCTGCACCCTGCTGAATGCTTCACTTCAGATGCTGCTACCTCCATTAACAGCTGTTTGAGCTACAATCTGCTGGACTGAAATGTCAAAAGGGGGTAGCTATATTCACTTAATTTTAAGTAATTCAAAAAGAAACTACCAGCCAAATGTAATTTAAAAAAAAACCACATGTAACATAAAACATTATATTTGCAAAGATGTACTAATGTAAATTATTTACATGCATTTTGCTTCTGTTTATTTCTACTGTTCTGCTCTGTATTTTGAGCTTCACTATAATGCTAAGTAGATTCTTATGCTCATTTTTATTTGTAAACACTGTAAATATATATGCATCATCCATCCATCCATTATCCAACCCGCTATATCTTAACTACATGGTCACGGGGGTCTGCTGGAGCCAATCCCAGCCAACACAGGGGCGCAAGGCAGGAAACAAACCCCGGGCAGGGCGCCAGCCCACCGCAAGGCACACACACACACGCACACACACACACACACACACGCACACACGCACACACTAGGGACAATTTAGAATCTCCAATGCACCTAACCTGCATGTCTTTGGACTGTGGGAGGAAACCGGAGCACCCGGAGGAAACCCACGCAGACACGGGGAGAACATGCAAACTGCACGCAGGGAGGACCCGGGAGGCGAACCCAGGTCCCCAGGTCTCCCAACTGCGAGGCAGCAGTATATGCATCATTTTTAATTAAATTTTGATATACACTAAATAGAGTGGGATGTTAAATAATAAGAGTAACTTTGTCTAAATAAGTTCTCTAAGACTCAGGTTTACATGCAGAATGAGATACTGCTGATGCTTGGAAGTCATCACTCCTATTACAGACCCAAACACATGAAACTTTTTTTTTTTTTTTAACAAATTTTAATAATGAAAGATGCCATACATACGTAATATACAGTATACATAAAAGTGGAAAAGTATGGCAGTCTACGCTAAAGGAAAACCAAAATGCTTACAATATAGCTGGATGTACTGTATACACATAAAGATAAGATCTTCTGACTACAGTTATAGTTGATATAAATAATCTGAGTTATGAACACTTTAGACTCTTCTTTTAGAAAACGTTTTCCACTACATATTTTTTGGACAACAACTCTTTGCTTTCAAAAAAATTACATATTTTTGTCTTTCTTGACAGTATGTTAAGTGCAACCATTTTGTATATCATTAAGTCTGGCTCAGCCTTGTTAGGAATGAACATCAGGCCAGGTCAGGTCGAAGAGCATGCACTGGTGCAGTGTGTTGCTGCACAAACCATACGACAAAACAGATTGGGATCCCGGTTGGCAACCCTCCAGGCAGACACTATCCAGAAATGATCCTCTATCTGCCGCAGCCAGGTTTTACATGAGCGTCCCCTTGGCCTGGTCCAGCCACTCGGGTCCACAACTATGAGGATCCTGCGAGCTGGATCACCCTCAGGGAATCGGGTCACATGGCCGTAGTGCCATAACTGACGTTCCCTCACAAAGCAGGTAATGTGCCTCATTCGGGTCTTGGTGAGCAACCGCTCATTCGACACAAAGTTCAACAAGCGTTACTCAAGGATTCTCTGAAGAGACACAGTACCGAAGGAGTCCAGTCTTCATCTCAGGACGCTGAATAGCATCCATGTCTCACAACCATATAGTGAGGCAGGAAGCACCAGGACTCTAAAGACTTGGACCTTCGTCCTTTTGCATAGCTATCGGGAGCGCCACACCTCATGAACCCCCATGCTCTCCCAATCCATCTACTGACTTCAATAAGAAGAGTCACCAGAGACATGAATAAGAGTAAGTAAACCTCTCAACAAGGTTGACACTTTTATGTCCAGCAGGGGCACTATCTCCTTGGGAATGAGTTCATTCGTAATTGCAGCATGTTGTTACTTAAAAGGCGATACCCCTCCTTAGTGATACGGCAGTAAGAAATCCCATGAGAGAAATAACTTAGCTTTGTTTAACGTTGGCTTACTCTGCATATCAGATAAATGAAGCCAGTGACAAAACCCAGTCCGGGAGTGGGGGCCCAAGGCGTAAAGTCTATTGGTGTCGTTGGTGCAGTGGAAGGCATTTTCAGGAACAGGTGACGTTACCTCCCATCTGTTCATTGGCTTCAAAGGTGTGCTTGGCAATGTTCCAATGCTTTATACTGTCTTTTCCACGTTTAGGACCCCCCCTTAGGTGACCATGCAATTCCAAACAAAGCAATGATGCTTAAACGAGGATACAATTCCATGCTGATTTAACAGATAGAAATAGCATACAGTTACAGCATCTCACAACCTGACTGCACACTGTCCATTTGTTCCAATCTATCTTATGTCTTACTGCTTACCTAGCAGTTCTATGTGGTGAACCCCAGTGCTTTATCTGGCTATGTGTCAGCTGCGCATATGAGCAGAAAAAAAAGCAGATTTATAAGATATATTTGCACAGAGCACAGTGACATATTAAACTTTTGCTTTGCAACACTCTGTCTGCAGACAGACACACTGCTGGTGGCTGTGCCTAAGAGGTCATTAAAATCCTGGATGTTGTTTTTTATCCAGGACACTCGCAAGCCCAGACACTCAGACTCTTTGCTCAGTCTCTCAAGATCACCGATCAGAGCCTCCATTGACTTCACATAGATCAGTCAAGATCAGTGAATCTTTCTTCACCAACAGATTACCCACAATGCTGGACCCTATGACATGGACCAACACCCAGTCCATGCAAGCATTGAACAGAGTAGGAGCAAGAACACAACTTTGATGAGCCTAAGAATTAATTGGGAAAACGCAGAGGTTCTGTCTCCACTCTGCACAGCACTCACAGTCCAGAGTACAGGCCTGCCATGATATCCAGCAACCTTGAGGGGTTCCTGCGAAGTCTCAGGATGTCAGGCAGCTCGATCAACTGATTTGAATGCTTTACGAATATTAACAAAGGCTGCAAAGAAACTCTGCAAATATTCACATTTATACTCCATGAGAACCCTCAGTGCCAGGATGTGGTCAATGGTAGACTTCTTAGGCATAAAACCAGACTGCTCCGTTTGCTGGTAGGTGAGTAAGTGATCACAGATCCTATTGAGGATGACCTTAGCAAGGACCTTACCAACCACTGAGAGCAGTGTTATCCCCCTATATTTGCGCAGTCCAGCCAATCACCCTTTCCTTTCCAGATAGGGACGACAAGTCCCGTTTTCCAGTCAGTTGGGATGACACACATCTCCCAAATGGAAGCAAAGATTGCTTGCAATGCCAGGAGGACAGTCTTACCACCACCCTGGAGAAGTTCACCCCAGATACCACAGATCCCTGCAGCCTTCCCTAGACTCATCTGGTTCACCACCTGTGCAATCTCAGTGAGATTGGGTGGTTCACAGCTAATTGGAGGATTAGCCGAGAACCGAGGACTCAGAGATGTCCAATGTCCTAGCTGGAGGATCAGCTTTAAACAGCAGCTCAAGGTAGCCAGCAGAGTGGGTCACAACTGTAGTGTCATCTGTAAGGACCGTTCCATCAGCCGCCCAGACTGTGACTCTTTGAGGAACAGATTTCAGTTGTGCATAATGCTTTGATTCCTCTGTAAGCAGGACGTTGATCACTAGACCATGGATGGTGTGTCCCTTGCTCACAGATTCCTCTAACAAACGCCTCCTTATCTGCCCTCAGAGCCCTCGCAGTCATCCTTCTCAGTTCCTGGTACAGACCAATCAAGCCATACACTGCGACTCCTCTAGGCGATATCCAGAGAGTCCTGTGAGATGAAACATCTCCTTCTGGGAACACTGGTAACACCAACACAACACTCAGCAGCCTTCAGCGTCTTGTCACAGAAGGTCTTCCACATCACATTAGGATCGGCAGTCGCACCCAAGTCTGCAAGTTCTTCACACAAACTGTGCAGAGTCGTCAGAAACAGCCTCATTTTACTAGTAGGCGGTAGCTTACTGGACATAAGCTGGATATTCAGAGTAGCAACAATGAATGAACATCAAATCAAATTTTATTTGTCATATGCTAATTATACATATGTATGTATGTAAGTCTATGTATTTGCATATGCATATTATAACAAACATTAACTCCCCAAACACACATAAGAACTTCTGGCTTGAATAAGAGAGCTGCTGCTGTCAATAAAAGGCTTGTAGAGTAGGTGGGAGTAAGACATAGTCAGATCTTCTCTTTTGTATTGCAGGTTTACTTTTGAAAGTGTAGACATTCTAATAAAGCAAATTCAGCTTGTTGTGTCCTCAATCCAACATGTTAATTGAAGTTTGTTCATTTTAATGTCCCTCTTAGTTAAGCCAACAGCATTATAGGATCAGAATGATTCATTCATTAGAATATTAGTACAGAGTGAATCATTTGTGTTTCCGAGTTAATAAACATTATTCAGGATGATGCAACTTCTCTCCCTAGGCAGTAACTTTTACTAGTTTGGTCAGTATTTTAATGACTGGATAACACATTCTACCTTTGAGTGTAATTTGTTCAGTTTTTCAGTGTTCCTCATTCACACATTTCCAGTCCCCCTCCTGCCTTTTCCATTCCAACTAATCACACCAGGTGAAAATAATCCAGTATTAATATAGTCTCTGAAATACAAAGTTTAAGACGGTTCTTTACAATAATCAAATTCCACAATACCCGAGCTTGTCATGACTCACCATGACATGTAAAAGTTAATCAGACTTACTTAAAAGCGATTGAACAATCCACATATATGGAGACAAGCCAGCTTTGACACTTTCCACCATACTTTATCCTTGCTTTGTATTCATTCCGACTTCCAACAAGGTGCTCTAGCGATAAAGTGAAACAGGCAATGGTGATCACTATGCTACCAACACTTTACATGTCCCACTTTACATTCTCAGAGTATCTTACTTTCTTTGATGTTATAGTTCTAGGTGGCCATCAGATTCTTTCGCTCACTCTGTGACAACTTTCAAGTTTCCATCTCATCCAAAAAGGTAGTTGATACGGGCTGACCACTTCGGTCTGCATCTGCGATGACATCTGCATATCTTCAATTTAAAAATGCCTTTAATATTAATAGTAACAAGCCAGAGGCAAAATCTTAATTTTAATGTTAATAATAATTAAGTTAACTGGTTAATAATCGTAAAAAAAAAGTAATTTGTCCAAAAAGATTAAGAAACAAGCTCCTGTAAAAGCAGCTATGAAGGTGATACTGTTATAATTAGATTTTCACATTTTCTTCATATAAACACTGATAAACTAACACTGATTATACATAAAGTAAATGTGAATCATGAAGGTGTATCTGTACAGCAGAAACTGTGAAGGCTTTCATTGTCAGTTTAAAGTGACATGTGTGTTGTGGAAAAAACTTTCCTCTATCTTCAAAGAAGGCAGTCACGGAGTCCAGATAAAAATGCAGAACATTTCTTTATTTGCAGAGTATGCACAAATGTCTCAGTCTACGGAGAGAGCAATCAATAAAACAATAAATCCTTTTTTATACTTTCCAATTACCATTACCTCATCTAATACATCACATCATCTGTCTCTTAATAAGCAGGACTTTATCACTTTTATCCAATCAAATCATTTCTGACTCCTGTCGATTCTCCCATTATTCTGAGTGCAGCGTTGTTGATAGGGGTGTTTTGTGGACTCTCCTATTGATCTTAGCGCCACTTTATAAGAAGGGTGCTTGGGCTTTCCCATTACTTTATCCTCGCTTTCAGGAGTGGTGCTTGATACTCATTAACCACATTCTAACCTTGGCAGAACTCACATGCTCAAGCTTTAAGCTCTGTTTAGTTAACCCTTGAGTTTCCTTCAGTCCTTTTTCTTATGTCTTCTGTTATTGCTTCATATAAATACAGTATGTAATCGTGTAATAAATTGTATAATACTATATTTAATATAATATATATATTATTATTATAAATTATATTAATATATAAACTAAAAATTCCATATAAGTAGCTTCAAATGAAGGCTTTATTGGAACAGTACACACAACAGTTTAATATATAGAGTAAATAGATTACTGGGTGTCTGCCTAGTATTGGTAAGACATTGTAAGAAAATGTATGTGTTTAGATCCACAGAGGAAATGTTCAAACACAGAGATAGAAACTGATCAGTAGTTAATGTCAACCATTATCCTACATGGAAGAACTGTTTCCAGCATTGCATTGTGGTAATGCGCGACACGCAGGGGTTCAATTTTAAATACATAGTTGCTCGGCGCATGGCGCGAACATGCCAGCGTCTACCTGGGTATGGTGCGTGAGGTAGACGGGGTGGCAGATTGGCTGGACAATCTTGCCGGTTATATTTAAGGAGTCACCGGCCAACAGTGGTCATAAGCGGACCTAAAGGCGAGGTAGGAGTAAGCACTGCTGAGCTATTGAAGTAGCAGTTGTGATTTTGGCGGCTTTGTATATATTCTTTTGTATATAGAGTTACAGTGTATATCTCCTAGTGATCATTTTAGTGGAGGTATATATACTTATTTGGCACTGGGATAATTTTGATTTTGGGTTTGGTGCAATTGTTTTTGTATATACACACACTTGTTTTTGTTCTTGTGCACTTTTTTTCTTCCCTGTTGGAGGAGCTTCTTGAGCCAGAGATAAAAGAAGACAACCTTCATTATTGGAGTGTGTGTGTGTGTGGTTTTGCAGGAGTGCACTGTTTTTGTAAATACTCCATATTTTTATTTTTTTTGTTGTTATTTATTTCTGAAGAAGTGTCAGTGCTGAAGGACTGTGTCTCAAAGCCCACCTGACACTACTGCATTTTTGGTTGTACAGCACTTTTGTAAATAAACTTGCACCATTCACCCTTCAATTTTTGTCTGTGTCTCATCTCTCCACTGATCCTGTTCAGTTCATAAACTATCAGATGTCCAGAGTGTAGGTCGGGGTCACTTCCCACTACACTGGATATCACAGTTTGGTGGCAGCGTTGGGATAGATCAAGTCGGAGAGAGAGAACATTATTTTTGTTTGAGCACAGACAAAGACTGTGGATGCAGTATGGCTCCAAAGGAACAGCCTGGAGTGAAAACTCCTGATCGTGGACATGGAGTTGACTCCAGTACATCTCAGGCTACGGAGGATACCACCAGCACCGGTGACCGCAGAGTTGTGGAGACACTCTTGCGTCAGTTCAGGATCGGCGGTTGGAACAGCATATCAAGAGCCTGCAACACCAATTCACCCAGCTGCAGGGGCAAGTGGATCTGATGCAGCAGTCACAGTCGCAAGTCTCAGAAGAACCTGCAGAGAGGAGCAGAGGTTTACCAGTGAGAATCATGGATTATCCTCGCATGAGGACATAGAGCAATATTTAATAACCTTCGAAAGGATGGCGACAGTATGTGGCTGGCCGGAGTTGGAATGGGCAGTTCATCTGGTACCCTTGCTGACAGGGAGAGCCAGAGTAGCATTTTTGGCCATGCCAGCAGAGGAGTCTTTGAGGTATGACAGCCTTAAAGAGGCCATCCTAGAAAAATCTGAAAACAGCACAGAAACATATAGAATTAGATTTCGCTGTGTAGAGTCGGAGCATGGACAGTCTCCAAAGGAGCTGCTGGCACTCCTAAAAGAACTAAGTACAAAATGGTTACAACCTGATAAACACACTGTGGATCAAATAATTGACTTTGTTTTATTAGAACAACTTTTACAGGTGTTCGATGGCAGACTGCAGACCTGGGTGGAGGAACATTGTCCTAAAACCTTCAAGGAAGCTGCAGACCTTGCAGAGGTGTTTTTGGCCGCTCATCGTCCAAGGAACCTGTGAAGAGAAGACAAAGTCAGCATGAAACCTAGACCAATGGAACAGCCCAAAGGTATGTCTCGGGTTGATACGGGTCGTGGTCCAGTTAGTGCAGTCCACCTACCGGATAGAAGAGTTTATAGGGAAGGAGTGATTTGCCACAGTTGTAACCAGAAAGGCCACATTCTTAGGAATTAGGAGACAAAACTTTGTTTTGAACCTTGTCCACTGCCAGTGAAGAAGTCTCCTTTTGTAAATAGGGAGAAGGTGGTGAGGGTTACTATAGTAGGACGGCAGCACAATCACTGATAGATACTGGAAGCACCCAGGTGAGACGAGAGTGTCTGGAAGGCCAAGTGGTTGAGTCGGGGCAGAGCATAGCTCTGAGGTGTGTTCACAGTGAAGAGGTCACCTATCCTCTGGTAAGGATAAACTTGGAGATAAAAGGGGTAGGTTACGAGTTACCAATGGGAGTCGTGGATAACATGCCATACCCAGTACTTTTAGGGTTGGACGTGCCGGGTATTGAAGACTTGCTACCGAGTGCTCTGTGACACTTGTGGTCACACGGGCTCAAGCAGCCAAGCAGAAGGAGAGATCCCAAGATAACTGGGATGAGCTGCCCTTTCCAATAGCTAAGAGCCCACGCACATACCATAAAGCCTAGAGTCAGAGGAGGCAAGAGAAGCTCTGGGACATTCCCCAGAAGGCTGGTAACTTCGTACCTCCACCTATTCTTCCAGGAGATGCCTTTGACATCCCGAGTGATGTGGCCGCCGCTCAGCATGATGACCCAAGCTTGCGTGTTTGTTTTGACAAGGCTGTGAGGGTACTTCAGGCTAAAACCGGAGAAAAGTTTATCATAGAGCATGACATACTTTACCACCAAGATGAGAGTGGACAGAGACTGGTGTTGCCGAAGGATCTGAGGGATAGAGTGTTTTTTCTTAGTCATAGCAGCCCTTGGTCTGAACATATGGGGCAAGTAAAGACATCAGAACAGCTTGCTAGGCATTTTTATTGGCCAGGTTGGACAAAGGATGTGGCAAAATACATTAAAGAATGTGCCGAGTGCCAAAAAGTAGGACCTGTAAAAAGGGGAGATAAGGTCCCCTTAATACCACTGCCGGTAGTGGAAGAGCCATTCTCCAGGATTGCAGTTGATCTGGTCGGGACTTTAGAGCGGCGCCACACTGGTTACATTTTAGTAGTTTGTGATTATGCGACACAGTTCCCTGAAGGCTTTCCTCTCAAGAAGACCAATGCCAGCAGTATAGCTAGGATGTTTATACAGCTATTCTCCAGGGTAGGGATTCCCAGACAGCTTTTGACTGATGAAACAAGTGAACAGTTTGTTAGGAATCAGGGGATTAAGGACCACACCCTATCATCCGCAGACTGACGGGCTTGTAGAAAGGTACAATGCTACATTGAAGCAGATGTTGAGCAAGTTTGTGAATGAGACAGGGTCTGATTGGGACCAATGGTTACCCTACTTGCTTTTCGCATATCGACAGGTTCCGCAGTCATCAATAGGATTCTCCCCATTTGAACTGCTGTATGGTCGATATGTACACGGTCCTCTCAGTGTCCTAAGAGACTCTAGAAGGAGACAAAGACAGAGCAGAATCAAAGAATATGCTAACTTTTGTGCTGAAGTTACTGGAGACGTTTGCTTAGCTATCCTAGATGGTGTGAGAAAATATGGAGAAGGCACGAACTAAACAAAAGTCATGGTATGACAAAACCACAAGAGAACGTAACCTTGCTGTGGGACAAAACGTACTTTTGCTGCTGCCTACTTCTGAGAGCAGCTTACTAGTTAAGTGGCAGGGGCCTTATACAGTGACAGCACAGAAGGGTCCAGTCACTTATGAGATTGAGATGCCTGACCATCCATGGAAGCCAAAATGGACATTTCATATAAATATGTTAAAGGCTTGGCATGAGAATACTAACCCTTTCTTCCACTTTCTCATTCGAAGTGTCTTGGAGGAGGATGAGGCCATCATTGCCCTAACAGTATTTGCCCTGCAGACCAGATGCTGGAGTGTGGCCCTCACTGGAACATCCATCCATCCATCCATCCATTCATTATCCAACCCACTGAATCTGAACACAGGGTCACAGGGGTCTGCTGGAGCCAATCCCAGCCAACACAGGGCACAAGGCAGGAACCAATCCCGGGCAGGGTGCCAACCCACTGCAGGACACACACAAACACACCAAGCACACACTAGGGCCAATTTAGAATCGCCAATCCACCTAACCTGTATGTCTTTGGACTGTGGGAGGAAACCGGAGCGCCCGGAGGAAACCCATGCAGACACGGGGAGAACATGCAAACCCAGGTCCCCAGGTTTCCCAACTGCGAGGCAGCAGCACTACCCACTGCACCACCGTGCCGCCCCTCATTGGAACACCTGAGTGACAAACAGAGACATGATATTCAATAGATCATTCCAGAGGGTTTGTTTGGAGCTCTGCCTAGTAAGACTGATCTTATACAACATAATATAAGACTTACCTCCCCAGGTCCGGCAACAACTGCATATTAACGCATCCCTGCATGTTTGCAGGTCGTCTTCAAAGAGGAACTGGATCAAATGAAACAACTTGGAATAGTTGAACCATCAGTGAGTGAATGGTGCAGTCCTGTGGTACTCGTACCAAAGAAAAATGGACAAATGCGTTTTTTGTGTAGACTATTCAAAAGTTAATACAATACCTGCTTTTGATGCCTACCCCAGGCCAAGGGTAGATGAATTAGTGGAGCAGTTGGGTCCTGCTAAATTTCTAACAACTTTTGATTTATGTAAAGGTTATTGGTAGACACAACCGACAGAGGAGTCCAAGCCACTTATCGCATTTCGAGCACCCGGAGGACTACACCAGTTCACCATAATGCCATTTGGTCTACAATTTCCAACGCCTGATGGACAAAGTGCTGCAAGGAGCAGAAAGCTACGCTAGAGCTTATATTGATGAAGTAGTAGTGTTTAACCAGTTATGGGAAAACCACTTAAAGCACCTTGCTGAAGTTTTCGACCGTCTAAAAGCTGATGTTTTGGTGGTAATGCCAGAAAAAACAGTTTTAGCCAAGGAAGAGGTGCAATACCTGGGTTACACCATAGGGGGTGTTATTATCCGTCCTCAGGTTGACAAAGTAGCTACCATCCAGAATCGTCTGCAGCCAGCAACAAAGAGACAGGTCCGTCCCTTTCTGGGACTGGAGAGGTGGTACTGTCGGTTCATACCAAACTTTTCAAGTATTGCAGCACCTCTATCTGACCTCCTGAAAAACCAAGCCCCTAGAAATATCAAATGGACAGAGAAATGTGAACATGCTTTTAATACATTGAAAAAAGTTCTCTATGAAAATGGATTATTGCACTGTCCTGACTTTTCCAAACCTTTTATTTTACAGGTTGACACCCCAGGGGAAGGTTTGGGTGCCGCTTTAATGCAGGGGGAAGGAGAAGAAAGGCGACCTATTTTGTTTATCAGTCGAAAGCTGTTTGATAGAGAAAAGAAATATGCAGTGTTGGAAAAGGAGGAACTAGAATGGGCAATTGATAGTTTAAAATATTACCTTTTGTCAATAGAGTTTGTGGTAGAGAGTGACCATAGGGCTTTGCAATGGATGCAGCGAATGAGACATTCAAATGCATCTGTGGCCCATTGTTATTTGTCCCTCCAACCTTATAGATTTCAGGTTCACTATGTGTCGGAAAAGAAAAATCTCGAGGCGGATTATTTGTCCAGACCTTGCCACCTGTAATATTAAGGGGGAGGATGTGTGGTAATTCGCGACCCGCTCATCACCAAATTTAAGTTGAAGAAGCATTAAACTTGAAGCAGCGGTATTTATCAGGTTGTAAGGAAGTGAGCTTACCATTTGTGTATTGAGGGCGCTTCCGCGGGAATGCAGGGCCATTTAGCGGGTGAGCGCTGTGAGGTGCGGTGTGTCTGGACACATGTGGAGCCGGTATAATGGCCAGTACGGTCTCCACCACACGTGTTCATTTTTTTTCGGGGCGTGGCGTGAACGCGCCAGCGTCTACCTGGATAGATGCGTGAGGTAGACAGGGTGGCAGGTTGGCTGGACAATCTTGCCGGTTATATTGAAGGAGTCACCGACCAACAGGGGTTGTCAGTGGACCTAAAGGCGAGGTAGGAGTAAGCTCTGCTGAGCTATTGAAGTAGCAGTTGTGATTTTGGTGGCTTTGTAAATATTCTTTTATATATAGAGTTATATATCTCCTAGTGATCATTTTGGTGGAGGTATATATACTTATTTGGTGCTGGGATGATTTTGGGTTTGGTGCAATTGTTTTTGTATATACACACACTTGTTTTTGTTCTTGTGCATTTTTTTTTCTTCCGTTTGAGGAGCTTCTTGAGCCAGAGATAAAAGAAGACAACCTTCATTATTGTGTGTCTGTGTGTGTAGTTTTGCAGGACTGTGCTGTTTTTGTAAATACTCCATATTTTTCCTTTTTTTGTTTTTATTTATTTCTATTTATTTATTTATTTATTTATTTATAAGAAGTGTCAAGGCTGAAGGACTGTGTCTCAAAGTCCACCTGACACTTTTGGTTGTACAATCACTTTTATAAATAAACTTGCACCATTCACCCTTCAATTTTTGTCTGTGTCTCATCTCTCCATTGATCCTGTTCGGTTCATAAACTATCAGATGTCCAGAGTGTAGGCCGGGGTCACTTCCCACTACATGGGATATCACATGCATGGATTTGCATTTTTTTTTCCAGTGTAGATTTGGCTTCCATAAGTTCAAATGTATGTGGAAACATGACATTTAATGGCGTTGGCTTGTTTAGTTTTAACAAGCATGTATATAGTGAGTCTAGAAGATACGCAAATTCTTGGGATGAATTATTTTTAAGGATGGCCTGTCGTCACTGTGCTGGAAGGTGTTCTTATATAGCTGCCACAGATGGCTCTGAAGGTGTGGTTGAATTATAGTTCCCTATAATCTTCCCTGCTGAGAGAATGTATTTTACTCTATTGTGGGTGAAAAACTTGCATTTGGGCTTTAGAAAAATATAGACCATAACTTTTGACTACTTCCTTGTTGACATATAGACCACCAGGCACATGAAATGCCAAAATGTCAGCATTCAAATTTGCTTTTGCTATGAGGATAGTTTAAACTTGGGAAACATGAATGCAAAACATGGATATAAGAATTTCAAGATTTTGTCTGTCAAAATGACATAGAGAAAGACATGGAAGTGATAGATTATGTTTATCTCTTTCCAGATATAGCATTGGATTAATTTACTCCAATATCTAAAAGCTATCAACAGCTATCCCAGCATCATTCACAGATAGAAAAAGGATACCTAAAGTACAAATGGAATGGTTCTTAGAAGCTAACACCTCACTCTAATGTGAGATATCTCGTTATAAGGTCTCACATCTGTATTACTAAATGGGTAGATGTGCAGGGCACTTTCTTCAGGGTAAATGGAAATATTATGTGTACCGTAGAATGCAAAATGCTGTAATAAGATGTCGGAGGCAATATGTTGAAACAGAATGCTGTTGTAAAATGCATCCACAAGATGTCACTAGATATAAATATAGAGAAGAGTCTTCAAGTTCATTTATGGAGAGCCACAGTGTTTGGAGGTTTTTATTCCAAATCATTTTACTAATTAGAAGTCAGTCATTGGCAATAATGGATCTTATTTAATTTCAGGGCTTTGTTAGCATTTTCATGCAGCTACCTCAGGTCATTCTTATATAGTAGATTGCTCTTTTCCAAGACTGTCATCCAAATGATATGTGACCTGAAGAGGATGAATAATTCTCAGTCCTTTCATTTTCTTTTCATTTTCTTCCCATATATTTTTAAACCAGATATTTTACAATGAGTTACAGATAGGTATAAATGGGAACATGTTAGATGGAGAAGTGATGGACATTTGCATCTCACAGATAACAAAGAGCAGTTAATAATAGTTAATGCAGCTGTTTAACACTAATATAAGCAATTAAGGTTTGGGAATCTTAAGTGAGGGCGGCACGGTGGCGCAGTGGGTAGCGCTGCTGCCTTGCAGTCGGGAGATCTGGGGACCCGGGTTCGCTTCCCGGGTCCTCCCTGCGTGGAGTTTGCATGTTCTCCCCGTGTCTGCGTGGGTTTCCTCCGGGCGCTCCGGTTTCCTCCCACAGTCCAAAGACATGCAGGTTAGGTGGATTGGCGATTCTAAATTGGCCCTAGTGTGTGCTTGGTGTGTGGGTGTGTTTGTGTGTGTCCTGCGGTGGGTTGGCACCCTGCCCGGGATTGGTTCCCTGCCTTGTGCCCTGTGTTGGCTGGGATTGGCTCCAGCAGACCCCCGTGACCCTGTGTTCGGATTCAGCGGGTTGGAAAATGGATGGATGGATGAATCTTAAGTGAGCTAACTAACATGAAGCACAAAAAAGTTGCTGGAGCAGTGGGTGCTTCAACAAAAATAAAGGACTTCTAATTTAGAAAATAGGTTGGAACAAAAATCTGCAACCAGGAGTTTTTAGTTACAGACCTTTAGTTTGCTGCTAAATCAGTACACTTTTTCATTCTTAATTTTTGTGATGATGTTATGATTTAGAAGCCTTGATCACTTATTTTACGTTTTCTATTTTATATGTTCATTTTTTGTTAACCAGCTATCAGTTAATAATGAGATGGAAAAACAAAGTGTTACTATAGTACAAAGTGAGAAACCTGGGATGGATCGTGATGTGATTTCATAACAAAGCACTTGGTATATTTGGTAGGATTTGTACAGTGGAAGGGTAGAGTGTAGTGGTGGTATTGCACAGAAATGTGGGGGCTGAGAGAGTGCAGTTGATGTCATCAGGAAGCACTTTGCTTGTATTGTTTACCACTCACAGGCAGTTTCTGAGTTCATAAGAACAGAAGTCCTTCTATTGCACTCTTAAAAATAATGGTTCTTTAATAGCACATGGAAAGTCACTGCACAAATAGCTCAAAAACTGAACGGCATCCACCAGAAGTGATTGCAAAGAATACTCCATGTCAGATACACTGACCATGTTCCAAATGAAGAGCTTTTCTGTAGGGCTGTTTCCAAAAAGCACTGCACGATATTATTGCAGAGTGAAGATTTCGTTTAGCTGGCCACATTTTGTGCCTATCAAACAACCAACATACAAAGATAGCCATGAGTTGGACACCAACAGATTGTTAAAGAAAAACAAGGATGACTGAAAAAGACTTGGCACTGTACATTCTGCAAGGATCTCCAGAATGTTAACACCAAATGGGAAAATACAGAAAAAACTGCAAGGAGCAGAGCAGAATGGCGACTGATTGCTACCGGATATGCCCGGCAGGACAGGAAGGACCTTAGTACTAAGTAAGTAATGGCACATTATGGTTCTTTACTGGTTCATGTAGTTCCTCATAGAAATACAGGTTGACAAAGCAGCAGTTAATTCTGGGAAGGGTTCTTTGCATATAAGGTTAGTTCTTTGTGTTTTGAAAAACTTCCCAATAGGCAAGAAAAAAACCAAAAACAACACAAAAACTGAAATGTTTAATTGGTGGTAGGTTACCTCGCAGGACACTAACAGATTAAGAAAACCTGGACTTAGCCTTTTTAAAATCAAGAACCAAGTGCAGTTTTACAGTTCTGTTACTATCCATCCTTGGTTATTTAATATACAGTGCATCCGGAAAGTATTCACAGCGCATCACTTTTTCCACATTTTGTTATGTTACAGCTTTATTCCAAAATGGATTAAATTCATTTTTTTCCTCAGAATTCTACACACAACACCCCATGATGACAACGTGAAAAAAGTTTACTTGAGGTTTTTGCAAATTTATTAAAAATAAAAAAACTGAGAAATCACATGTACATAAGTATTCACAGCCTTTGCTCAATATTTTGTCAATGCACCTTTGGCAGCAATTACAGCCTCAAGTCTTGTTGAATATGATGCCACAAGCTTGGCGCACCTATCCTTGGCCAGTTTCGCCCATTCCTCTTTGCAGCACCTCTCAAGCTCCATCAAGTTGGATGGGAGCGTCGGTGCACAGCCATTTTAAGATCTCTCCAGAGATGTTCAATCGGATTCAAGTCTGGGCCACTCAAGGACATTCACAGAGTTGTCCCGAAGACACTCCTTTGATATCTTGGCTGTGTGCTTAGGGTCGTTGTCCTGCTGAAAGATGAACTGTCACCCCAGTCTGAGGTCAAGAGCGCTCTGGAGCAGGTTTTCATCCAGGATGTCTCTGTACATTGCTGCAGTCATCTTTCCTTTTATCCTGACTAGTCTCCCAGTTCCTGCCGCTGAAAAACATCCCCACAGCATGATGCTGCCACAACCATGCTTCACTGTAGGGATGGTATTGGCCTGGTGATGAGCGGTGCCTGGTTTCCTCCAAACGTGACGCCTGGCATTCACACCAAAGAGTTCAATCTTTGTCTCATCAGACCAGAGAATTTTCTTTCTCATGGTCTGAGAGTCCTTCAGGTGCCTTTTGGCAAACTCCAGGCGGGCTGCCATGTGCCTTTTGCTAAGGAGTGGCTTCCATCTGGCCACTCTACCATACAGGCCTGATTGGTGGATTGCTGCAGAGATGGTTGTCCTTCTGGAAGGTTCTCCTCTCTCCACAGAGGATCTCTGGAGCTTTGACAGAGTGACCATCTTGGTCACCTCTCTGACTAAGGCCCTTCTCCCCCAATCGCTCAGTTTAGATGGTCGGCCAGCTCTAGGAAGAGTCCTGGTGGTATTTAAAAAGACTTGAGGCTGTAATTGCTGCCAAAGGTGCATCGACAAAGTATTGAGCAAAGGCTGTGAATACTTATGCTTTCTCATTTTTTTTATTTTTAATAAATTTGCAAAACTCTCAAGTAAACTTTTTTCATGTTGTCATTATGGGGTGTTGTGTGTAGAATTCTGAGAAAAAAAATGAATTTAATCCATTTTGGAATAAGGCTGTAACATAACAAAATGTGGAAAAAGTGATGCGCTGTGAATATTTTCCGGATGCACTGTATGAAGCCTGTCATGGATCAAAACAAAACAAGGTTCTTTCGGAAATCTTCACATGGATAGGTCTTTTGAGAACCAAAAATGGTTCCCTATGGCATCACTTTGAAGAACCACTCTGCCATCTTTATTTTTTAGAGTGTACTCATGGCATAGAAAATGATCTGCTTCCAAGAGCCTTTGTAATCCAGACGTCACAGGCTCATGGCTGACCATCAGCAGTTACCATAGTTGAAAAGGAGTGACTTGGGAAGGACTGTTGTGTGATTCTATGACAAAACACAAAGAACCATAAGCTCTCCGGAAACTTTATAACAGTGTATATACAATAATGAAAATAAAATAAAAATAAAAGAATAAAGTGAAGCACCAGGAAGTACAGATCTGTTCCTGTCCACAAAACTCATAAATAATATACTCAGAAGAGGAAAATCTACAAAGTGATAAAGATTTGTCTTGGCAGAATGAAATCACTAACAAGCCACATAATTAAATACCAAGTGTCATTATCAGCCAGACTGGTTTCCAATTGGGGAACTGGATGGAATGAAAATGTGCAGCCCTCCAGGACCATGTTTAGGACCCCTTTTTTCATTATTTTATTAGTAGGCTGGAGTCATACTGTATAAGCAATGGAGGAAATAGAACACAAAACGGTTTTAACTGTTGTCCAGAGTTTCTGTGCCTGATTTCCAGTACCATGTTTGGCACCTTACAGTCCATATTGGAGGACATTTTCACTGTGCTTCATATAAACAATTATTTCAGGGAGAGTCACTCACTAGAAATGTGGGAGCAAGCTCAACTTGCCTCTAAACATTGAATGGGAAATTTCAGTTTGCACAGTACACAATTTAGGACTTATTTATAACAGCTATTTTCAAATATGGGTATGGCTGTTTTTCTGGATCCCATTGAGTAATAGTGCTAGATTTCTGCATCACTGATAATTGTCTCAGGATGGCGGTCACTTTTGGAGACAAATTCTGGTTCATCTTACTACATTTTTAAATACGCCCTTCCAGGCAACATGAGTTGCCATCACTCTTGAATGCTGGGGTCATTTGACTTTAATATTGCTAGAACTCTTGAAAAATGCATATTCAAGAAAGGTTTTTGTTTAGTAAAGTAACATTTAAATACAAAAGATCCGTTCTGTTACTTTTTTTAAAAATAAATCTGCATACATGCAGGTAATAAGTTCTGTAATTCAGCTGGCACCTTTTTCCATTGTTTGTTAGGGAACAGCATATTCAGTCCTATAATAAAAAGTGAGAATAGCTTCAGGATTCTTGACAGCTATTTATCCCTCAGCATTTTTAAGTGAATGTCTACTAGTACTTAGATGCAGTCCTTTTAACTATGAACAGATCTGTCAACACAGTTTTTTTAAGGTACAACTGAGTTTTTGTATTCATGTACTTGTAGTATGGCAATAGTCATGATGACGTGTCTTTATATTGATGTTCTATCAATGCATTTACAGTATACAGTATTGCTGCTGTCTTAAGCTTTCCTTCATGGAATGCTAGTGCTGGAAGGCTTGACACGGTACCTGTTTATTGAGTCTGATCGAATGGAAAGGACTCAGATCATCTTGTGAGAGAGTAAGGTACCCTTAATGTTTTTCAATGAGAATTTTATCCACAGAGTTTAGTCATGTGGAAAATTAAAGAACTGTGGGACTAATTAAGCATGCTCTCAAAAAACAGAGCAGCAGAATGATGGGAGTACACCAAGTTCACAAAGGATTAAGATAACTCTCCTAAAGTTTTCTGCAGCTGTACTGTAAATCCATGGAGCCACTTGCAAGTATGTTCTCATTTTCATTAATTTTCTTCTGCAGCAGTCTGATCCTGGCATGAAACTCTTTTCTGCTAAGAAAGTTTTACTTTGCCTATGTAAACTGTTATCTTATGCATTTGTGTTACCATAAACTGCTCATGTCCATTACAGCATCATATTAAACCAGAGTCTACCAGAGGAACGTCAGAAGCAGGAACCAATTCTGAATGTTACACCAATCTAACACAGGAGAGACTCCTACACACACTCAACATTTATTCATACCAGGCCAACACAGATTTACCAGCTAACTAGTTATGTCTAAAAATGGCATATTAGAATATTAGAAAAGGTGTGATGAAAACAAGTAATTCAGCCCAATGAGCTCATCTGTCCTTTTCACCTAGATTGTCCAAAATAACACTGAGCTGAAATTAGATTAGAACATATGTGGGAAGTTTGCCCTTAACAAGTTTCCAACTGAGTCCCTGTGTTCTTGTTACAGACTATTTTAAAGTAACAACTGTGATGTGTTGTTGGAGGTTGGAGGATTAAACAGTATATGTGTAAAACTTTCTTGGGGCCTCTTTTTAATGGTGAACCTGTAAATGTATAATAGTTTCTATCGATATGACCACCCTTAGCTGAACAATATATAAACCTATATATACAGTATATAAAAGTCAATGTATGTGTGTACGTATGTATGTTCCAGCATCACTTCTGAACGGCTGGAGCGATTTTCATGAAACTTTGTACACATGTTGACTAAAAATTGGTTGAGTAAAAATACTGTAGGGTGAAATCAACCCTAACCCACCCCCTCCTGGGTAGGGTGGGGGGTGTGCTCGCGGTCTTGTACGCATTTTTTCATCCAGTTGACATTTGGAACGACCACCAGAGGGAGAACTGGAGGTGACTACTAGCATTCTTTATGTTTGAGCCCCACTGCACCCCTGTTGCTTTTGAAATTTAATAGAGTTGGTTGGTGCCGAGTGTCAACTGGATGATAACATACATACAAGACCGCAAGGCAAGCATATTAGTGAGTCTTCATTATTTGTTAATTTACTTTTATTTTTAAAGTTGTTTTTTTAATTATATTTTTGTCAAACAATAAAAAAAAAAAAAAAAAAAAAAAAAAAAAAAAAAAAAAACACTTTATTTTCCTCCCAGGCAACGCCAGGTATTTCATTTATGTTAGTTAGTACATATTAAAGTTTAAATGTTTGTTTTCCACCTGGTGGTATGAGGAAAATTTTACAATCCTGTTTTTCTGATTTCTACCTACAGATTTATGTAATTAATCTACCTGTTTATACCATCCTCACTCTTGGTCAAACCAAATCATTATAGCCTTTTTTTACTTAATAGTAGATCTGACTGCAGAAGACAAATATATGTTTTCTACAGAACTTCTGTCTTCTACTCTGATCTGCATTTTTGGAAACATTCACACTCAGGATTAAACTAAACTGTAATGCATTAAATAAAGTGCTAAGCAGTGACCTGGTCAATCAAACAACTTTGGTATAGCTTTGTTGAACACCTTGGGCTTCATGTATAAATGGTGTGAACTCACAAAAAAGTTGCATACTCTCATTTCCATGCTCATTTTGAGATGTATAAAAACTAAACTTGTGATTTTAGAAGCAATACTCTTCTCTGTATGTTTTCCTACTGATGACAATGCATGTCAGAACACAAACTCTTCCATAAGGACCAATGAAAAATCAATCAGGTGCTAGACAGTTAAGTATCATTATAGAAAGGAAAGAATGCCAAACTCTCTGATTTGTACTGTCAAGTTCAATCACCAATTAATTGTATTTCATATTGCTTTTTGTATGATTTTTTCTGGTCATTTCATTGTTTTTGAGTGGACATCCTGGCTTGAACACCATGCTATTGAAAAATCACCAGGGCAATTTTATATTTGAAAAAGAACTCATAAATGTCGGCTTTTTCATTTCATCTTTGAGACCCTTCAGACTCCTGTTGTCAGCATTTGCTTGTTCTGTTTGGGCACTTTGCCCAATGTTTTCTGAGCAGTATTTATTTATTTATTGTGTGCTTCTGCTCCTTTGTTTTTGAGTGCTTTTTCTCTCTTTTTCTATTTTATTGTTTATTTTTTGGTTAACTTTGCAGTGTTTCATTGTGCTGTGCAGATTATTTTATGCAGGTGTTCACATTTGAATGACTGAAGTAGGTCCTTGAGGACTGTTGCCTAAGACCTCAGCAGAATCTTCCTTTATTAACTTTACACTGTACGGCCCAGCATCATTTTTCCTCCTATCATGGCTACAAAAAAGTCAACCACCTTTATGGCATTTTTGTGCCAGTTATGTTTTGATTCAACAGGCTATGTATTGAAACTGAGAAACCAAATGGATGTTATTGTTTGAATTTGATTATTCTTTTTTTTTTCCCAGTTCACTTTTTGTTCATTTTTTTCCCTTTTATTTTTACTAAGGGTTTTGAATGATGAAGAATTCAAATTTAACATTTTTACTTTGAACTTGATTATTTTTGCATTTCTATGTTCTGCCGTTTGTTTTTCATTAGGTGCCACCATTTTATGGTTCTCTGTTTACATTGTCAAGGTGGTTGCTACCACATGAGGACAGGAAGTCGCAACACATGGTGTCATCAGGTTATATCTATAAAGGTTGGCATTGTTCACTTCTAGGTTATTCAAGATTTGGAATACAATCAAAAAATTTTTGTGTTTTTTCGGTGATTTAGGGCAACAGTTCTAGTGTGTGTTTCTTTACTCTTAGGATATGAATTGGGTTTATGTGGTTTGGTTCCTTTCTGACATCTTGGTTCTGACTTTTGTTAATAGTTTTTGGACTTTTGTTGCAGCCATCTCGTGTTCAAACTTTTAGGTTTTTTTCTGCTGTTTCCATTCTAGAGCAACAAGGCTTAGTGGGGAAAGCCCATCTAGAGAAAAGGAAATACTGCAATGTCCGTCAAATATATAGCAGCACCTATAGCATTATTGCTATTATGAAGTACAGTGTTGATAACCATCTTCTTCTGGGATGACTGAGACACTTCTCAGTTGTCAAGGACAGCTGGCATCCTTACTCGGCCAGGATGCCCTTAGGATGGAGGGAAAGGGGGAGACAGCTTATATATCCGCCAGGACGCTAGATGGCAGCAAATCCAGACTCAGATTGCCAAAAGAGTGCCCAAAGTACATGCGGGGTATTGTAGTCCCAGGGGACAGCCCTGTTGATTCCTGTGGGGGCCGCCAGGGGGAACTATAGGATTCGGGAGACCCTATATCATGAGGTTGCGCCTCACCCTTTGTTGACAGACCATGTGTGCAGAAGTACAGGAGCACTTCCAGGGTGGCTAAAATAAAATAAAACTGCCTACCACGCATCACAGAGCCGGAGTTGGGAGGAAGCAGGACAAGGCTTACAAGAGGAGTGGAGGAAGCAGTGAGAGACAGAGAGAGAAAAAAACAAAGAGTGTACTGTATTGTCCTGGTGGGAAACCATTATAAAAGAAGAGTTTTCCCACAATAAGACTCTTTGCCTCTTAACCTGTGTTTCGTGCCTGTTTATGTTGGGTTTGGGGAGCTGGATGGTCCCCTTCTCTCCACACAGTATAAAGGGAACAATAATGAAGCCAAATACTTAAATTGTGGAAAGCTTTAAGTGCCAACAGAATAATGATCCACATTAAGAACACTACTAAAAGGATATCAGTGTAGCTTCAGAACAAGATGGTGAAGTGGCTCGGCCAAAACACTTATTTGAATCCCATTTAAAATCTCAGCAAATCTTTCAAGATGGCATTGCGCCTATATTGTCCTACCAAATTTGACTGTGATTAGTCAAACTGTCAAGGAAGACTGGATGAAAACACTCTCAAATCATCTTGCAAAGTGAACAAAACTAGAATACAACGAATAATGCATTAGGTTTAAATCCATTGTTTCAAATTAAAGGGTTTATACTTTATATTTGTTGCATGAACTTCCATAACATGTCCAAAGTCATCTTCTGCATCTATCTATAATGCTGAACCTTTATGAAAACATTTCCCCAAATTTCTCATTTTTATAGTATCCTGTAATGTCTGTCTGTCTGTCTGTCTGTCTATTGTGTACTTCATGAAATACAATAACAAAGGGTTTCTTTAGATGTGCCATTGATTAGATAAAGACTTGCATTAGGCTTTTAACAATTGTATTTTTTTATGTTTACTGGAATAATTTCAGGCTTTCTCTTATGTAATCACAGTTTCTCACAAGCGGGCAGTTTCATTCAAATGTTTACTGAGTTTAAGATTCCCAGCATTGTTTTTGGCTTGCAAGGAGTCCACAGATGAATGAGTGTGAGTGTTTCCATGAATGTACCCAATGATTGACTGGTGCCCCATGCTGGGTTGGTTCATGCCTTTCACTTGATGCTGCCAAGATAAACTTCAGATTCCTATGGCATTGTTATGAAAAACGTAGATTTAAAGAGTAGCCGGTAATGTCTTTAATATTCTATAGCTTTGAATGTCTATTTTATTTTAACTTTGAGGCTTATGAACATGTGTGTGGTCATGATCATGCTAACATTTTACAGCTTGTTATGTTTTTGTTCTCTAGGTTCAAACTCTTATAAATTTCCCACTGTAGTATAAAAAAGAAGCAATGAAACGATTGACCGATTTATTATGTGCTTTTTCAGCTACAGTGCAGTTGTATAGTTTACATAGTGCAATTTTAAAGTAAACTCAAAGTATTTCTCTTAATTGTTTAGTAAACTTTATACGTCTTCTGAGTTTCATTATTTCCATTTAATGAAACAAATGTATTATTTGGTCACTCTTTACAAGCAATGCTAATTAAACATTGTAAACAAGCTATAAGATTTTTAAAGTGTGGAGGACAGAAGTTTTAAGGTAAAGTAGTTCTAGTTACTAATCATGGCTCTTAAGAGTGGCAAAGTTTTACTCTTGATTAGCACATACCAGTAAGAATTTCACTGTACTCTTTATAGCTGACAATACATTTATAAACCTATAAATCTGTTTTTTTTAATGAATAAATAGCAGTTTCAAAAAGTTCTGAAATGTTGTGATAATTTTTATATTGATATAGAGCATTATGAACTTTTTGAAAACCCCAGCAACCAATAGTACTATTTCTGGCATTTCTAAGATTTTTTAAATGTGTTATAGTTATTTCAGAATAATCGGCTTCTTCTGTTTAGATTTTTTTCCTCTTCCAACCAAATATATTTAAAGTCAAACTTTAAAATGATTTATATAAATAAAGAAACCGCTTCTGTCACCTTTATCTATCTTGAGCTACATAAGCAGGATATAAATTCAGACAGTAGACATTCTAAAAGTCATTTTGTTTGCTGGGAAGCTGGATTTATTGTGTTTGATAATAATGTGCATTTCCTCTAGAGTCTCAGTTTCCTCCAGTGCTGTCTAGATGATCAGAGGTCTTGAGTTTTACTGCTCAGTTCTGTCCCTTGTAGGGTATGTTTCTACTTAGCACATATCGCTTTTTGAATATTCCGTGTCTCCTCCGGAGTATTTAAAGTCAGTGACATTTGATTAGGCTGGCATCACACATCACACTTAACGATTGAAGGACCGCTACCACCCCTCCCAGGGTCTTTTTGTCTCACTTCCATGTGGCAGAAGATACTGTGGCGTCTGAACCAGTTGTGCAGGGTTCTGGAACAGCTTCTACACTTTGACTGTCTGGACTCTGAACTCTGTGCTGCCTCTCACCCTTAGATCTGCTCCTACTAGCTTATGTATATGCAATACATTTGTTATACTTGGTACTGCTTATGTTTTTTCATTATTATTTGCTGTTATTTATTATTTATTTGCTAACTCTCTCTCTCTATTTATTTGTTATTATTTATTTATTAATATAAAGTGTAGTTTTTGCCTGTCTTGCACTTGCTCTGTGTTTATGTGAATGTTGCACCGTCATGCTGGGGAACATTATATAATGCAACACTGTGTATTGATAAGATAACAATAAAACGACTTGACAAGTGCAGTTACTGGATCTCATTGCCTTTAGGATGTCAGTTTACATAACTGGGAAACACAGAGGTTGATACTGTAGATCATGTGACTCCCTCATGCCTTCTCCATATAGTTTGCTATGCACAACAGTAAATTGTACCATGCTTTTTCAAATGAAGAAAAAGTTTGTAGGTGATATGAAAATATATGTGGTAATGGTGAAAATAATGCTTAACACAATAATTTCATACATTTGCAATACATTCTTTGTGAAGTTTTGAGTGAATAGCTTCACTCTCACTAGTTGTCCAACTTTCACACACACTAAAAAGCCGCTTTTATAGCTTTCAACAAATCAAGTCTCAAAATCGTCTCAAATCATGCCAACAAATCAGTCTCAGTATCAATCCTGGTTGACTTTGTCATGACTAGTCACAGAGCACTATGAGTGAGTCACTGGGGAAGGCACACTACATGACTGTGATCACGGGCACACACCACCACTGTCCTCGGCTTGCTAAGGTTATGTAAAGGATACTAGTGAAAATAATGTAACTGGAGAAAAAGCATACATTAATTACAATCAATGGATTAAATAATAGTAACATTTTGTTATATAGGATTTCAAGCAGCTAATTATGTGGCATCATTAGAATTAAGCATTTTTGATATTATTGTCCTAATTAATATTAGTACCAGTGTGAACAGCAGCCTTTTTTTATGTAAGGTTTTAGCGTGTATGGTAAAAGTGTATTCCTCAATATCCAAATTTTTCATTGTGCTTTGTAGTGCTCCTACAAGTATACAGTATATACAGTCATATGAAAAAGTTTAGGAACCCCTTTCAGCCTGCATAATAATTTACTCTCAACAAAAAAGATAACAGTGGTTTGTCTTTCATTTCATAGGAACATTTGAGTACTGGGGTGTTTTCCGAACAAAGATTTTTAGTGAAACAGTATTTAGTTGTATGAAATTAAATCAAATGTGAAAAACTGGCTGTGCATAAATTTGGGTCCCCTTGTAATTTTGCTGATTTGAATGCATGTCACTGCTCAGTACTGATTGCTTGCAACACCAAATTGGTTGGATCAGCTCGTTAAGCCTTGAACTTCATAGACAGGTGTGTCCAATCATGAGAAAAGGTATTTAAGGTGGTCAATCGCAAGTTGTGCTTCCCTTTGACTCTCCTCTGAAGAGTGACAGCATGGGATCCTCAAAGCAAACTCTCCAAAGATCTGAAAACAAAGATTGTTCAGTATCATGGTTTAGGGGAAGGCTACAAAAAGCCATCTCAGAGGTTTAAACTGTCAATTTCAACTGTAAGGAATGTAATCAGGAAATGAAAGGCCACAGGCACAGTTGCTGTTAAACCCAGGTCTGGCAGGCCAAGAAAAACACAGGAGCGGCATATGCGCAGGATTATGAGAATGGTTACAGACAACCCACAGATCACCTCCAAAGACCTGCAAGAACATCTTGCTGCAGATGGTGTATCTGTACATCGTTCTACAATTCAGCGCAATTTGCACAAAGAACATCTGTATGGCAGGGTGATGAGAAAGAAGCCCTTTCTGCACTCACGCCACAAACAGAGTCGCTTGTTGTATGCAAATGTTCATTTAGACAAGCCAGATTCATTTTGGAACAAAGTGCTTTGGACTGATGAGTCAAAAATTTTGTTATTTGGTCATAACAAAAAGCGCTTTGCATGGCGGAAGAAGAACATCGCATTCCAAGAAAAACACCTGCTAACTACTGTGAAATTTGGTGGAGGTTCCATCATGCTGGGGGCTGTGTGACTAGTTCAGGGACTGGGGCCCTTGTTAAAGTCGAGTGTCGGATGAATTCAACCCAATATCAACAAATTCTTCAGGATAATGTTAAAGCATCAGTCACAAAGTTGAAGTTACGCAGGGGTTAAATATTCCAACAAGAACAATGAACCAAAACACAGTTCGAAATCTAAAAAGGCATTCATGCAGAGGGAGAAGTACAATGTTCTTCACAATGGCCTGACTTGAATATCATAGAAAATCTATGGGATGATTTGAAGCAGACTGTCCATGCTCGGCAGCCATCAAATTTAATTGAACTGGAGAGATTTTGTATGGAAGAATGGTCAAAAATATCTCCATCCAGAATCCAGACACTCATCAAAGGCTATAGGAGGCGTCTAGAGGCTCAACTAAGTATTGATGTAATATCTCTATTGGGATGCCCAGATTTATGCACCTGTCTAATTTTTTTATGATGCATATTCATGCTTTCTGTTAATCCAACAAATTTAATGTCACTGCTGAAATACTACTGTTTCCATAAGGCATGTCATATTTTAAAAGGAAGTTGCTACTTTGAAAGCTCAGCCAATTATAAACAAAAATCCAAAGAATTAAGAGGGGTTCCCAAACTTTTTCATATGACTGTATAACAATTCTAGAACTGCAGCTCTTGCATAATTCAGAATATAATACCGTATATACTCACGGATAAGTTCTCCCACAGATAAGTCGGGACTTGATGTTACTGTATAATTTCTGGTATTTTATAACATCGGTCGTATAAGTCAAATGCAGGAAACTCACGCTATTGGTACAAGAAATTATGATATGCTAACACCCACCTGAGAGAGTAACCACGGACCACACTGCCTTTTTTTTCTATGTATTGTGCCTACGTGACCATACTGTAATACGTAAACTATTCCAAAGCGACGTTTGCACTGGTTTGTGTTTTTTGTATCTCACATCCTCATACACCTTTATTGAAAAAGCATCCTTTATCTACGATGGAACATGCAATCAGAAGAAAATATGAAGCTGGTTTTAAATTAAACGTAGTTGAAGTAGTGAAAGAAATTGGTTACTGCACTGCTGCAACAAAATTCGATGCGTCTGAGAAACTGATGAGAGATTGGAGGAGGCAAGATGTTAAAAAAAAAAAAAAAATGAAGTGTCACATTTCCGAACAGGCATATAAGTCGGGTGTTGATTTTATGATCGATTTTTCAGGTTTCAAGACCCGACTTATATGTGAGTGTATACGGTAATTACAGTATAATGTAACAACTTGTTAAGAAATATCAAGGTTTTTGCCTTTAGAGTTAAATAGTCCCAAAGCTGTTATAATTGTGACACAATTTCAGGGATTCAGACACGGCAAATTGCAAATGTTCAAGCCTGACTGAGATGTCACATCAGTAAAGGTTAGGGTCATCATCAGTCTTAATATCTGTACATTGTTCTGCTCATTGTGCGCATTAGCAGTCAAAGCTGTCCATTATAGACTGTAATAAAATCCTCTCTTCTATTAACGAGCCTGTGAATTACAATAAATACACATCAATTAGTAGACATTTAGGTCATAAAATGATAATGACAATAGTGCCCAAAGATGATTAGTGACTTAGTGATGAAATGACTAAACAAAGGGCACATTTATGGCATTATTAACACCCAGTTTGATGTCTGTTATGCATTACGTCTGCCTTTTTTTCATTGACTTGTATATTTTATAACCCCAGTCCAATTTATAGGGATTAGGGGTTGTACCAACAGGAATGGCCACAAGTCATAAAAACATCTTGTGTGGCAAGCAGGACATATTAGTTTAACCACATCAGGAATCTTTAATAAAAATGCATGACAGCTTGTATTTGAAATGAGGCAAGAAGCTAAAGTCCCTAAAACGAGTGCCCAGATTCCATTCAAAAGCAGGTATTTTGAATAACTGGGGATACTGTTGGCAGTTTCTATGTTGTCAGCATGAAGATCCTGTGGTTATTGCTGACATTTAACAGTTTCAAGAGACAGGGCTTAATTTCAGTATATAGTGCCTGCTTCTGGGCAGCCACTCAAGTTTTCTTTCTACATTCAAAGATGTACATCATGGGGAATTTGCCAAATTTAAGTTGGTCTGATGTTGATGAGTTCATGGTATGTCTTGTGAAAGGATTTCTAAGGTTGATTCCTACATTATGGATCGAATGTGCATCTTTCACTTGACGCATTCGCTCAGACACCTAAATTCACTCACACTGGTTCATTCAGAGTTACCAATTACCCATAGGCAAATCCCATATAATTGGAAAAAGCAAAATAACAAAATGCTTACCTCGGTTTGTTTAGTAGTAATATCATTTCAGACATGAGTCTTGTAACAGAATGAGCTGGTTAAGAGGTCAGTAGAGAGGAAGAGGTGCGTTCAAGTGACCAAAAATTGAAAGTGATGTCATAACTCATCTTGCTTTTGATCATTAGATCTACAGATGAATAAATGGAGAGGCATTAGGTGACAGTGACAGCCCTCAGTCAAGGTTGGAATCACAGTCAACTGAGTCCTTAGATTGTTTCCCAGTCACATATGTGTAACAAAGCACAATTTTATACATTTCAGAAACACATAGAAGCTGCAAACTCAACACATACAATACTGCTGCAGTTCTATTACAGTTGCCCTGTAATTTGGAACCCTTTTAACTAGGGTATATTGAAAGGGAGCAGAACACACACTTAAAAGGCATATTTTTAAACCAATATGGACATGTATGTAATACAGAACCATAGTGCCATAAAATATGTGTATTCCTTTAAAAGCAATTGTTCAGCAGGCAGTAGAGGAAATGACGTGTTATGGAAATCCAGTAAGACACTTGCATTTCCCAAGCCACCAAGTTAAGACATAAAACTCACAGAAGGAGGTTCAGAGGCCTGGGTACTGTCTTTCAAGTCCTTGTGCCTTTAAAATTACAATCAAGGAGTAAAGGCTACAGGGACACTTAGGGCCACCAGAAAGCACTCTCTGAAGATAGTCAAGGAGTTTCTAGAGCATTCTTTTACACCGGAAGTAACACTGGGCTAAAGCATATGTGGACACACTTATTTGCACACATCAAGTTTAGAGTTCTGTTTGATGTCGGTGTAATGTGTGCTGGTTGGAAGTGAGAACATGCTGGAATTTTTGAGAAAAAGAAAACGATTAAGAGGTGAATAAGAGTCCAAGTATCACTTGGTTTGTACAGGTGAGAAAAGTGCCCTGCTGGTTAGAAACAGGTTACACTATCATTTAGGCAGACTAGTGAGACAAGAATCCTCTATTCTCCATCCGATTTTTTGTCTGTTTTGTCACTGTATTTATTCCCTTTATGTTTCCATCTATAACCCTAGTAATTCTGGTGTCTGCTGCTAAAATATGCAGTATACCGTATATAGTATACTTGAATGAATTTGATCTCTTTTTAAATTAAGTGGCATACTCAGCTGGTGGGCCTAGAAATTGAAATTGTGCTTCTACTCGCACAATATGCACTAGACAAGGCCAGAATGATTCTTGGTAACTGATTTGTTGGGTTTTTTGTCAGAATTTGTGAATCAGAGTGTGACGTCCCTGAGTGGTGACAGCTCCATGTCAAGGTAGCAAAATCCTTCACAGACACTACATGGGTAAACAGCAGTGATGTTCCTGTGTTTAGGGACTAGGGCACCCGTTTTAAATTCTCTTGACTGGTAGCATGTTTATGAGTGAGAGAAAAGTTTGTGAAAGTCAGCAGTATACATTCTACAAGAAAGATTATGCAGAGAGAAAGAGAGGGAGAGCGTGAGTATTGAGACCATAATGAGCAGGCAAACTTGTAGAAAGCCAAGTCCATAACCTTAAACTGAGATTAGCATGGCAACAAGCTAGTATTGTTAATTGGGGCCATTAGGTCGACCCATGCACTCATCCCTGATGCCAGAACTGTCACCAGGTAATACTTTAAATTGTTTTTTTCATTTAACTTAAGAATAGTTGGGAGCAGAATATAGAAAAACTTCTATATATATATAAAGCAAGGCTACACATTGTGTGGCTGGAGAGAAAAAGCAAAAGTGGGAGTGGGAAGCTGCAATTGTTTATTGAAAAATAACTATGCTAGCCCCCAGACTTTAAGGCAGTATTACCTTTTTGCTGTGTACAGCTTTTCCTAACATCAGCCATCATCTGTCTATCTGTCATATAGTGCCTTTCATGTCTGTCTGTTTGTTTGTCTGTCTATCTATCTATCTATCTATCTATCTATCTATCTATCTATCTATCTATCTATCTATCTATCTATCTATCTATCTATCTATCTATCTATCTATCTATCTATCTATCTATCTAATGTGTACTGCATGAAACACAGTGACAAAGGGTTTCTTTAGATGTGCCATTGATTGGATAAAGACTTGCATTAATCTTATAATAATTGTATTATTTTATGTTTACTGGAAAATTTCAGGCTTTCTCTTATGTAATCACAGTTTCTCACAAGCGGGCAGTTTCATTCAAATGTTTGTTAGATTTAAGATTCCCAGCATTATTTTTGGCTTCTAAGGAGTCCACGGATGAATGAGTGTGAGTGTTTCCATGAATGTACCCAATGATTGACTGGTGCCCCATGCTGGGTTGATTCATGCCTTTCACTTGATGCTGCCAGGATAAACTTCAGGTTCCTATGGCATTGTTATGAAAAACGTGGATTGATGAAAGACCAGACAGTAATGTCTTTAATATTCCATAGCTTTGAATGTCTACTTCATTGTAACTTTGTAATCTATCTATCGAATGAATGAACGATTGATAGAACTTTAGATGGAGTTTCATCTCTGTATTTATATGTCCATCATATGGTTTTGAGTTGTACAGTGATGGATTTATACATACAATTATTTTTTCAAAAATAGTAACACGCTTTTTTTTGGGGTTTTAGTGTTCTTGTAAATGCATCAGGTTATTTTGATGACATCATTCCTCCACTTTTTTATTTCACTACACTCACTTTAATTTGCCTTTTTTATTCTCTGCATACCTGACTAGAAATTAAGACTCCATAAGTGGGGAAGGTGAAAGAAGGCACTAATGTGACAAATCAGTTAACAAAATATAAAATAAAGAGCTTAAGGGTCCTTACACAAATCAGCGCATGAGTTAAATGCTATGCAGACGCTGCCAACTGCATTTTCCACTCAACGGAGGTGAAGCTCTTATGTCATGAGACTGAAACAAATATGGTATCTGATGACACCTTCAAACCAAACGTTTAAACTGTAGTCCCTCACTAAGCCAAAGAAAATGTTTTTTTAACAATGCAGATTAAAGTTGAAGACGGGAAATAAGGACAATTACAAAAACACGTGAATAAAATCGAGTGTGGTAGGGTTAAGGGCATGACAGATGGGGGGAAAAAGTTCTGTGGTGCCCCCCTTGCCTTGGTATCCTGAGCATAAGCTCATTTTGCTAAACGGTTAATCCAGGGCTTCTTATTGACTTTTTGTTTTAGATTTCATGCCTTACCTCTGTTTCGTTACTTTGATTTTTGCCTGACATTTTTTTTTCTTTTGCTTACTGACTTTTTCTTCATGGTCTGGCTCTGAACCCTACTTGTAAAAATGAATGTTATTTTTGGGTTTCTCTTCTGACTATTTATATCCTGGTTCTTTAGCTGTTGTCCCTTTGGACCAGACAATTTTCTATTCAATTTGGCTATAATAGACTACACTTAGTTTCTGCCTTTCTCCCTTTTCTGCTCCAACTCCTCTTGATCTTTAATGGAAAGAGTGCATTTAGAAATGGATGTACTTCTTTCTGGTTTCTGATAAAAACTGAGGAAGTATAAACTGTAAAGTACATATTCATGGCAAATGGGTACAGTCAACTTAGATAAGCAAACAGGCCGCATGAACCAAATGATCTCATTTTGTAAAATGTATTATGTTCTAATGTTGTTGCTTCAGAAATTCTCCACTTCTAGAGCTCAATGAAAGGCCATTTCCTCTTAAAAACACACATGACTGCAAATAGTTGGTAAAAACTAGGTCACCAGCTAAGCGAAAATTCTTCAGCTTGAGATTTCTTTAATCATTCATCTGTTTTTCCTTTGAAATCCTCTGAAACCCGGTTGCAGCAGTTGCTACAAAGTGAAGTGACAATAATGTAATGTGTAATACAAAACACTGTATGCCTGCCACTTACTAGGTGGAGTCCTGTCATAATAATCTGCAAGCTGCTTTCTGTCTTTGGTTTTCATTATTTCATTTGATAACAGCAGTAATAGTCTCACGTTCTTGCATAGCGTCCTGGGTTGGGTCACTTGTGTGCCTGGGCCACAGTGAATTGTGGGTACAAGAGCCAGGGTGTGATGCTAGTCAGTCGGCATCAAGGCAAAACTCAATCTCTTCCAGTATTAAATGTAAGAAAAATCATTTTCTCCTTTCCTTCTTCCTTTTGCAGAGAAGAAATGTATTAGGACTGCTTTTCCTTGGAGGTCTTAGACATGTGCCTTGCATGTTTCTTGGCAATCTATTTGATGTGTTTAACTGCTTCTGATTTTTAGTCAGCTCAACATATGGCTACTGCCTCACATTGAAAGCCCATACTGAGCAGTCAGCATGCTCCCAGTTAATATGAAGTGGCCCTCTCGTATTATCAGGCTACTCCTGGCATCAAGAAAAGTGTAAATATTAATATAATCCATTATCATTGATGCTGCATTGTGATTGTTTCGTCTCTCTCAGCAGGGAAGTTCTTTCTCAGGATTCTACAAAAGAAGCTAGTTAATAAAAATGCATATGGGAGCAGTACAAAAATGCCTTACATTTTCTTCCTCTTTATTTTTCCCCTGATTAATTTTTCATATCGTAGGTGGATGTTATTAAAATACAGTAAGGCAGAAAAAACAACTCCCTCTGTACCTATCAAAATGTTAAGAATTTATTAATGGTACTAAGTAGTGCCACAATTTTCATATTCAGGGTGGCTGTTTCAGCTACAAGAAGAGAGATTCGACACCCATCATAAATAAGCCGAGGAAGACTCTAACACAACTAGTTTTATTCAGAGGAAAAGATGATGCGTCTCCATGACTGCCGGCATTGAGGGAAAGCCTTAGTGTAGTTATTAATGCATTACCGTTGAGATGGCATTACACAGCTTATTCCGTATTTCAGAGGTGATTGCGTCTGAAATCTCAAACCACTCAATTTCTACAGCAGGGCAGTGGTGCTCTGGCTACTAGTCTATTAGACGGCTGGAGCTGACCTGCTCTTATTTCATATAGTCACACACTCAGTTCAATTTCAAAGTTTCCCTGAAAATGAAGGCAGTAAGCCTGTTGGGCACATACAGTATTTCCAGTACACCCTCCCCTCAGATTCATAGTTAAGCCAATTGTGTTTTTCCTGCATTAGAAAGAAATTGGACACCTCCCTTAAACTGAAGTCCATTCAGAGGCTCTCCGCAGTGCCCGGTGAGTGATAGCTGTTGAACTGCCTGTTGCTGTATCATTTTCCATGATGAATGAAGCTGAATAAATTATTGTCCAATGCCACTTTTGCAGGCAAAGGTGAGCGCTATTATGTGTTGTGCAGTTATTGTTGGAAAATCAGAATTCTCATCCGAAAGGAGCTTTCATGCATTGCCTAGAAAGAAATGACTGGCTACATTAATATGCAGAGAAGGAAAACAAGAAACAGAAAAGTCATTCATTAAATGACAGCAGAAAATGCCATTCCCTTTGCAGCTTTTAGAAGAAAGTTAATGCCAAATTCTTTCTTTATAAAATATATGCTAGTACCCAACTTTGACAGAAAACAAATTTTTTTTTTTCCTTTTGTGTTAACTGTGAGTGTTTGGGTTTCCAAAGTGCTGTTTATCACAAACATGGTTTTAGTCAGGTATGTATATACCAAGGAGGTTTGCAGAGCAAGGTAAATCCTCCTTTTATATGAATTCATATTGAGAAAGCTGGATTTTTACATCACAAAAAAAACTACTGATGTAATGTAAAAAACAAAACATCCAATAAAGAATCATTAGACATCCAGGCTGCTGAAATGATAGACCAGATCATAAGTTGTTTCAGCATTTCTTCCATCTTGTAACAAGTCTTACAACTCACGCCTACAGTAGCTTTTATCTTAACAATCAGAGCCAAACGATTCACAATTGTATGCAGATAAATCTGCAGTCACCACTAGCCCGTCACAAATTATAATCCTGAGCCAAATAAAGCAAATTCACTACATGCCAGCAATACCAACAGAAAAAAAAGATATCATCAAACAAATTGGTGTGCACATCTATCAATAGTTTTAGTCAAATTTTAGGAGTTTAGGAGGCACAGACCATGCAAAGCATCTATAGCAAGGGTGCATCATGGTACCAGGTGGGTGTCTGAGGATACACAAAGGACTCCCTACTGCAGAAGACAGCACTTTAAGCTTGAACTGACATCTGGTAATTTTAAAAAGTTTATTTTAGAGTGCTAAGAATCACAACTCTCTTCTGGCATCAGAGCCTAAATGTAGAATTACCTAATCATATTATTGGCTTGAATAAATGTCTACCAACAAGAACAGTATCGGTTACTAATTGCTTATACTCACTCATTAATGCCATTCTGAATCAGTAATACAGGGTGAGGCAGAAAAGACGGACGTCTTTGAAATGGCTAGAACTCACCACTAGGTGGTGTGACAGATGTGCGGTAGGTGGCGTTAGGTTCGCGAAATCTTAGCATTTTTTTATTTTCTTTTTAGTTGAAGCTATGGAACATGGACGATAGAACACCACGTTTTTACGTACGACTGTTTTGTCAAGAACAACCAATCTATTACCGCAGTCCAGCGTGAGTTTTGTTGCCATTTCAATATCCACAGAAATAAAGCTGTTCCCGCTCGTAACACTATCCTATGTTGGGTTAAAGCACTTCGTACATGAGGTACACTAATGAACAAAAGACTGCCGGGGGCTACACGAACGGCACGTACCCCTGAAAATGTGGAAAGCGTATGACTAGCCCTGCTGCGCAGTCCAAGTCGATCTGCTCGGAAACATTCCTCTGAACTTGGCCTCAGTAATCGTTTGGAGCTCTATATTGAGATGATAACTTCTTTTTACCTGAATTACGTCGAAAACGTATTCTCATCCTCCGTGTGTGGTTTCAACAGGATGGGGCGACAGCCCACACAGCTAGAGCATCAATGGATGTTATTCGCCCTCTCTTCCCTGGACACCTCATTTCCAGGTTTGGTGGCATTCATTGGCCTCCTCGGTCCCCTGACTTATCCATGTACGATTATTTCTTGTAGAGTCACCTCAAGGCACATGTATACGAGCATAAGCCCCGTACATTGGAGGAACTGAAGGAAGCCATTTGTGTGGAAGTCGCCCAAATCGACAGAGCGATGTTGAAAAGAGTGGAGGCCAACTTCCATGAATGCCTTCAGAAATGCATGGACACCACATGGGAGATGTTGTTTTCCACGCTTGATTTTGTCAAATGTTATTTCAATATGAACTCAAATCTTTCAATAAATTTCTTTGTAAGAAAAAATTAACAATTTTGTGATTTTGTAAAAAAACGCCCGTCGTTTCTGCCTCACCCTGTAGATTTATGGCTCTTCATTCTATTTCCTCAAGACTAAGCTTTATCACTAAATGTGCACTTTTTGCTTTTTTTCATTTTTTCATGTTTTCCTTATCATGCGTACACACTCTATGGCCCAGAAAGCCCATAATGATTGCTCCATAGGTTATGTCAAACATGACAATATAGACTACAGTAAGCCAAAAGTAGCCCAAATTCAGACCCTGATGATCCTTCCACCTTATGGTGGGGAGGCCATTTCCATTCTGGTAGCATGACGATATACATAGTTAGGGTTCTTTATTGATTTTTTTTTTTTTTATGATTTTCCTGCATGTTTTTTGTTCCTGTAGCTGCTGATGTGTAAGGTAGGATCAAGCACGGGTAAAACGTGTGCCGAAAGAAATCTCTCAGTCCAAAAGTTCATTTTAAAATATTTAGTAAAAATTAAAATAATCCACACAAGAATAAAGAAAAAAGTTTGTTACACACATAGAATAAAAGTCAGAAAAATAGAAAAAAATGTATCTTCTCTAAACTTTTCTTGTCAAACTTTAGCTGTTTCTATGCTTAAAGATGCTTTACTTCGTCTTCAGTACTCTTTAAATGTACAGCGCTGCACATTCAATAGAGCATGTTGTCTTTCATGTTACTTGACACGTAAGGCACGGTTTAAAACCATGTGCCGCCCTCAACGCCTTACACATGGCAAGGCAGGTCACTGACTATAGTCAGAGAAGCTAGAAATAGTTAGAATATACCAATTTAATTCAATTTATGGGGGTTGTTGGAACCTCCCATAGACTATGCACTAATATTTAGGCAAACATTTATATAACTTAAATAACTAGCAAATGGCTCTTACAGTTCCTTTTAACTTAATATGAAGGTTTTGAAATGTTCAGAATCTACTTCTCCTCTGTAAGCATTTTTCAAATTCATTTTTGAAGATGTAAATATTTTTTCACACTGTTTGCTTTCTTTATGGGCGCTGTCATTTGTTGGGCTAGTTGCTATGGTGACTAGCTCAGTAAATGTGACTTCTTTCACCATTGACACAGTCGCAAACAGGTCAGTCTGTGACTGGAATGAAAACACAAGACTTAGGAGTGGTGTGTGTGCTTTGTAGTGAATTCAGAATATTTACAGTCTTTATTATAGTTATTCCAACAATGATTCTGGGTTGTTTGTGTTTTGATAAAAGATAGGATAGATTTGTTTGGTTTTGCATTAGACTTGTCTCTAGATTATATTCCATCTATCAGTTCCTCCAAAAAAAAAGAAAAAAAAAAGAAACCTACCTTCTCTTTATCTTAGGCACAAAGAATGAGACATGATGCAGGAATCAGTCTTTGACAGAACACTACTTCATTTCTGACACACCTAATTTAAACGTGTCCATTAACCTAACCTAATCTAATCAACCCAGCTTGCCATTACAAATGAGAACTGTTTCTCAATTCATTTTCATGTATATATAAGAAGAATAGCTGCAGTCGCTTTGGATTGGAAGCCCAGTCTTCAAAGATAGCTTATGTAGGAGAATTCTCTTGTTACCCTGAATTAGACTAAACAGATTTTTAAAAAATGGATAGATGAATAGTGGATATCTTTATCCAAAGCAAGTTACAAAAATGAAAATATGTGCAATACGTTTGAGTACTTGGCAAGATACTACAAAGGGAAAAGAGTGCAAAAAACATAGAGCTACAGTTGGCACTTAAACAAAATGGCCAAATAATGACCTTTAAATAGCAGTATAAAAATGAAGGGCATACAGAATTGGATAAGACACATAGACATCTAAAGGAGAGTCAAATGGTGGACAACTTTTAAAGGTATCATATGTCCATGTGAATCCGGAACATCAGTAGACTTGGAACAGCTGCGATTTGTGAGGAGAGCAACATTCACAAGACAAGTAAGATGTGACGATGGCCCATCATCTTCAGTCCTCTTCAAAAGATGAGGCCCACTGAAAAAGGCAGGCTAGGATATAAAAGAACATTCATGGAGGGGACTGGGGGTAGCGAGTTAGTGAGGAGCAGAGTCATGGGTCAGGACAGATGTTCTGAAAGTAAATTTTTCATGAGTGGATAAAATGGAGTAGAGAAGCTGTGCAAGTGAAGTGAAGGGCAGAATATGTTAGGCAAGCAGCAAATTACTAATAAGCTGAAAAGTTTGAATAGAAGCTGCACGGTGCTCCAACCTAGAGCCATGATTGAGAAGGTGGCTAGTGTCCTATACTTAGCGAGCAATTAGTATCTCATTTAAAGATTGCTTTCATAAGATTATATTTGACTATCTGAGGCATTTTTAAATTAATTAGAAGCAGTTACAGATCACTCACATCACAGTCTAAAACATTAAAGGAATACTCAACCCAAAATATTTTTTTATATGTTACTTACCGATGTAGTTTGTAGTGATGGCCGAGAAAAATTTTGAATTCCATGTTTTCATGCAGAATAAAGCTTCTTTTGACCAATGCTAGACAATAACAAACAATATTAAAAATTTCCAGGAAAAAGTTTCGCTCTATTTGTGTCACATAATCTACATGTCAAGACATCCCCTAAACACACTACTATACAATGATAAAATATTGTAAAATAAACATCCTCAGGAAAAAGCTGCCATGAATGAAAATAGAACACAATCAGAAAAGAACGAGCATTAAAATTAAATTAAGAGATTACATTTTTTCATTACCATCACCACGTACAAAATGAAGTAAGATCTATAAAACTTTTCAGTTCTGTGTTTAATATTCCTTTGAAATTACACATTCTAAATCCCAAAATTTCAATATAACACCTCTCATTGAAATGTACATTTTCATAGCTACTTTTACACTTGCTTTACAAAGAAATTTGTTAGAATATATTAGATCCTTTTTAAATCTGCCTAATCCAAGTCATGGCCATGGTGGGTTGGTAGGACACCTATATACACAACATTGGTTGCAAAGCTGGAACAAACCCTGGACATAATACCAGTCATTTAAATGGCCCTCTCAGTCACCCATAGATTCAATGTAGAATCACCAAATAATCTTTGGGAATAATGACAGAGTTACCTGAGAAGGAGCTTTGCAGAGACGAGGAGAAAGTGTAAACTCCAAACACAGAATAAGCAGGTATGCAATTTGAACCTAAAATGCTGGATTTTTGAGAGAGCCGTGCTAACCACCATACCACAGTGCTATCCCAGGGGAGCCAAGTGTAGTTCTACCCTATTAAACATTGACTCGAGCATGTCAGTACTCATTTTACTTCAAAACAAATCTGGCAGGCCCTGTGATGGAGTGGCACCCTGTCCAGGTCTGATTTCAGCCTTGTGCCCAATGGTTACATATATTCTCTCTCTCTCTCTCTGTGTGTATATACAGTATATATATATATATATATATATATATATATATATATATTAGGGGCTAGGCAAGTTAACTCGTTATTGCGTTAATGCATTAATTAATTAACACCGACAATTATTTTTTTGCGCGTTAACACAGTTTTTGTTATTATTATTATTTTGAAAGCCTCAGTCTCTCCAGCGATCGATAGAGATCAGTGATCTTCTTTTTACAGTGCTTTTTGATATGCTTTTGCTAGAAGGAAAGTTAGCTTTGTTGATTTGACCTTGATTCCCTGCGTGTGCATGAGTAGCGAAGAGCAAACAGCTTCTAAAATGGCATTTGGAGAGATACCAAAGTGAATGCTCAAAGCAAAATAATCCATGGATGACTTTTCTCGTATTATTGCTGAATCAGAGTCTGATTTGTTGGACTCCAGATCATTTGCATCAGAATCGGAGATGTAGATAGAAAATGAAAGGGAGGTACCGGCATCAGCTGATCGGTCCCCAGCTAATCATGGTGCTGAACATGTTCGTGTTGCACCTATAGCAACGTTCGCTTGAGAGGACAGACACTTACGATGACTGGAAGTACAAACCATATTGCGTCTCACTGCAACTGCCACCCCCATGCACCTGTCTCACAAAGACAGTCAGGCAGCCAGCCCACCATGCATTCCTGTTGACCGTCGAACCCCACTGCGCAGCCGCTGCTGCCTCAAAACTTCAAACAGGCGCAGACAGCAGGCACAACAGGCAGCAACAGACGTTTTATGTTAATTTATGTGTGAAACCATTGCTTTGTGCACTTTTCAGAAAATTGAGTTTTTTGGAAAAAATATTAGCCCTTAAAGTGTTGCTACTGAACATAAACTGTTTATGCTGCTCATTGATAAAATAAAATGTTTCTGCTGGTATCTGTTCAGATAAAAAAGAAAACAGATTTAGAAATGTTAACTTGCTGTTTCTCAGAAGATGCCTGTTATAATGTTATGATTGTGGCTCTGGACTCTGAGGCTAACTTGTTTTTCTATAACAAACTAGATAAAACGTTAATGCCTAGGCAGTGGCAAATAGCTTTGGTTTTATATTTGATTTGATTTCATTAATGTTTACGTTGAGATGTACAAGAAATATTTTAACTGCTACTATGAAAAGGGAATACTGCTGTTAAAAAGCACCTTATTTGGTTAAAGTGTTTGCAAACCAAATACACGCAATACACTGCTTTTGAGTTCATTATTGAATTTTGCACATAACATTGTGATTAGCATGATTAATCGCAGGCAATTATGTGATACCCAGCACTAATATATATATATATATATATATATATATATATATATATATATATATATATATATATAAAATGTATGTGTGTGTGTTCCTTCCACCCTAATTCTTATTTTGATTTAAGCAGATTTCATAATGAGATATTACATTATAAAGTCCATCTATACAATACTTATCTGCATTTTCTATTACAGGACGGGCACACTATTATCCACAATAAAACTAAAACAAACCCCTCATACCCCTCACATGGACTTTTCACACTTTTGCCGTCCAAGAGAAGATACTGCAGTATCAAAGCCAGATCTGCCAGGCTGCAGGATAGTTTTTACCCCAAAGCTTTCAGACTTCTTAACACCAGGCTGCCCCCTGGGATCTTCCACACGGCCTCCACCACCTCTAAAAACTCTTTCCTGCAAAGACGAGTGTTCATGTAGAAAAGAACTGAAAATCTCATACTGACCTTTAAGTATTTTGACACTGCTTGTAATCCTTCTGCTGTGAAACATTCTGACCTGTCATTGTTTACACATATCTTAAACAACTATTATCATACAGTGATAATTTATGTATTATCTATATCTATTTATTTATGATATTACATATCTATTGACTATATTTATGTATCTATATTGCAAATACAATACATTGCATCAATATTCATATTGCTTACTACACATCAATATTGATGCTACTTCTTTGTTTTTGCACAATGTCTTGTCTTGTGTTTTAATTTAAAATTTTAATTCTATTTTAAATGTATTATTTGCACTTCATGTTGTTACACTGTGGACCCTGAGCTTCGCAATTTCGTCTGTCTGTATACTTGTATATGGTTGAGATGACAATAAAGTTCACTTTGACTTGACTTTCAATATCTCTGGGATGTTGAAAAGTTATGTAAAAATAATAAATCATATCAAATTCTGCCACTGTGAGAACACAAAAATTCCATACAAGGATGGATCTAGTTTGGTAAACAAATTAATTTTCTTGGAGCTCTAGAGCAGTAGCACTATTGTGTAATAATAATGCACCTTCAAATATATCTTCATTGTACATAATAAAAGTGTTACATCTTCTAATGTCACATTTACATTTGAAGCTTGGGAACTCAAAGGAATCTATCGCATATTAATGTAATTGTAACACCCATATTCTTAACATGAACCTGCATTTGTTGTTTCCTGCTATGTGCCCCGTGATGTCACGTTAAGCTCCACCCCCTGTGAAAAAAAATTAAAAGTGGATTTGAAAATGGATGCCGCATTCTGTATCATATGGTATATATACTTCATGTATATCTAACACCATGTGTCATTCTATGAAAGGATGAGATGTGCTTTACTGTTGTGTAGAGTAAATCCCCAGATAGGCATCATTTGATATAATATAAAGTACTAGGAATGGTTGAAGACAGATAATAGAATAAAAAATATTTGCAATATCTTCCCTGTCCTTCCCCTTCAGTGCCTTTCCTTTGTATTCCTTTGCATGTGTGAACGTCTCTTACCTGGCGCTCCCTCTATCGAGCGAACTCACATAAAGATTGCTTCTCAGACTGTCATTATTTTTGAGGCGTCTTTCTCACCTCATGTCCAGTTTTATATTTGACATCTTTGAAGAGCAACTCTTATCAGCATGCTTCATATGCCTGTACTCCTCCTTGTGCGTCTCCCAATCACACTACTTCTTTTGTTGGGTCACCAAAGCCAAACTGACCAATCACACCAAATTTGGGACTGGACTCACAGACCTCAGTGTTATAGTAGATATCACAGTAAACATAAGTAAAGATCCATTCAGTTTAGATCTGCTGTGTTGAAGTAAAAATTAATGGAAAAATTCTAATGGTATGTAAAATTACATGTACATCATTTAACTTTCCAGCTTCCCATTTGAACTTACATTCATTAGCATTTGAAAGGCCACTTATAGAGTAAATTGTATGCTATTATCATCATCAATTCAAATCAATATTAAAAAAAATTACAAAATGTGCTTCTGTACAGTAAAAAGGGCAATATATGTATGAGAGTCACATTTCCCAACCTAAATACATAAATAAATATAAATAAATAGTTCTGTAGCAGTGCCAATCCAGGAGTACCTAACTCCCAAATCAGTTAAGTATTTCACATCTAATTCATTTTGATATCCCACATATGCTATGATGTGTTATGCAGTATTCTTCCCTGAAGAGTTTCTTAATATTCTCCAAGAAGTCATCAAACAAGAAGAACCAGCCAGCGTCCCATCTATCTTTAATTGATCCTGTCTAATAAAATTAAAGGCTGTGAGAGCTGGATCCTATCCCATTGATATTGGATTCAAGGAATTCAGCAACTGCGGAAGGGACGGTCATCCATCTCAAGGCACATTCAAGCAAGTGCAAACTGAAACTGGTTAATTTAAAGTTGCTAATTAGACTAACTGGCTTGTCTTTGTGTGTGGGGGACAATCTCACATTGACTCACAAATATTAGGTTCAGTAAACAGGAAGGGAAGGCAATATTTGATTTTGTTATTGAGTCAACTACCAGACTGCTTTATTTGCCTCTATTTAGTTAGATGTTAAATGGCTGCTTTTCATTGTCTCTTCTCTATATGTCATCACCAGCACCTGGAGCCAGATCCAAAGTTGCTGTTGAATGTAACTGGTTATGCACTTTTTAATTCCCTACTTCACTGGAAGCTAAGCAGTTTCTGCTTGCCTCAAAACAGCTCTGCTTGGCAGTCTACACACAAACCCTAACCCAGGTTACAGACTGAAGGTCGTTTTTGAACTGGCTTGTATTTATGAAAAAGCTGCTGTTGTGACTCATCTTTGGAATGACCAAAGTCCTCAGGGGCTCTAATTCTTTTGTGTTGCACACTGTGCTCACTGCGACTGAGTCTGAATAAAAGATGCCACCCTTCAGGACACATTCAACAACCGTGTGATATAATGTTGACTTGCCCCATTTCTTTGTGTCCTAATTAGTTAAAACACAGTTGAGTGCTTTTTCACTCATGAGGGTACGGAACTGAAATGCCTGTTGAAACACAACATTATACTGACTAAATTATCTCTAAAAAGCATTGCTTTCTGGCTAGTCTTTGACAAGCATTGATCAAAAGGACCAATTCATAATTTATTATTAGATAAACTACCTACTGTATTTTCGGTCACTTTTGACTTTTGTATATAATTATTCTGTAACAGAGAGAAGAGAACTGGCACAGTAGTAGGTACTACTGCCTAATGGCTCCAAGTTCAAATTAAGTGCATTGTCCTGAGTACAGAGAAGTCTGTACTTGTAACAAATCACCATAGCAGCACAGAACATGTAGCTACTCACCAGTGACCTCTCCAAAATTTTTTTATCTTTTATTGAATTTATTAAAAGCAATCAAATCAAACTTAACAAAACTAAATTGAAATCAACCCCCCCCCCCCCCCCCATGAGAAAGAGAGGAGGGCCAACAGCCAGAGTAAAACATCTGAGAGTAGTAAAGAGAGAAAGGAGTCTTTTCCCCCCCAATATAAATGCTTATTCTAAAATATTATTGATTGGGTTCTGCAAGGTTTTAAAAACTTTTGCACAGATCCTCTAAGTGAGAATTAGATTTTTTCCAATTTCAAATAGTATATAACCTCAGTTACCCACTGACTTAAAAGAGATTGAGTTGAGCAAGACAAGTCCACGTTCTAGTAATGAGATAAAAGCAATTACAGTTTGTTTGTCCTTCTCCACTTTAAGCCCATCTGGGAGTACACCAAACACAGATGTTAATGGGCTAGGATGGATTGTGACACCAATATTTCTGATAGGCATTTAAAGATTTTGGTCCAGAATGATGTTAATTTGGTGCACAACCAAAACACGTGGCCCAGTGTGGCTGGAGCTCGATTGCAACATTTGCAGGTTGGATCTTGCCCTGGAAAAATTTTGGATGTTTTTAAGCGAGACAGATGTGCTTTATAAAAGATTTTAAGTTGAATAATTGAACACTTTGCGCATAAGGAGCTTGAGTGAATTCTGTGTGTGGCTGCCTTCCACTCCGTTTCTGAAATGTTGACTAAAAGATCCTTTTCCCACTGTACTCTGGGATCTTTAAAAGGAAGGGACTTTAAAATGTTTTTATATATTGTAGAAATGCTGTTCGAGTCCCTCTTCAGTGGACAGCAGGAATTGCTAGTCATAAACCCAACCTTGGTGAACCTTTCAGATTTCTGCCCATGTGGAATTTAAACATTTATGACTTGTAAGCAGGAGTTTTCTCCTGGTGCTCAGGTTTCCTCCCATATCCCAAATATGTGCACTTTAGGTAGGTTGTTGACTCAGAGAGAGAGAGAGTGCTTTACGATGGATAGACTCAAGGGTTGGGGTTTATATCATGCGCCCTGTATTGCTAGGAGACTCACAGACAAAGTACAGTGACTATAATAGTATTTACCTCCTTGGAAATTATCACATTTTATTGTTATACAACACTGAATCACAGTGGATTTAATTTGCCATTTTTGACTCTGATCACTAGTGCTAAATGTAAAAGCACATCTCTGCAAAGTGGTCTGAGGTAATTAAAAGTATAAAATACAAAACAATTGATTAAGTGTTTGGCCCACTTTACACTAGAACTTCCAAAGCCTATAAAAAAACTTGAATGCCCGGTAAGCAGCCTGCTATCCCATCACCCCACCGCTGCAGGAAGGACAAAAAGCTCTCTCAGCTCAAGCCTTGTTCATCTGGGAGTGAGGTACCTAGAGCTGTATAGGCTAAAAAAATTATTTGGAACACCTGCATTTCATGTTTGTTCCGTGTCTACAAATATCTATGTAAGTGTAGGATGAGAGGAAATGCAAGAAATGTTGAACACATACCTAAAAGACAAACCTTTTTCATGTTTTAGTACTAACGACAAAATTTTGACATGAAGTGTATAATGTGTGAAGACTGAAGTCCAAATATCAAATAAGCACTTTCACAAAAGGTACAAATCCATCTTACTAACCGAAGGTTGTAAACCGGATATGGACACAGGGCGCTGGGCACATCGAGGTGCATGCGCACTGCTGCACTGCACAGAAAACAAAGAAATGAGAAGGTTGTAAACCGGATGTCACGCGCGTGCGCCTACAACGCACTTACGAAAGGAGTCATGTCACACGCACTGCAACGAGCCCGCCACCTGTAAACTACACTTGCTCTAATCCACTGTGCCAGTAATGTAGATCACATAACGGTCATTCAGTTTGGCGCCCGCCCCAGAGTCAAATGCAGCAGCATCCCAAAACACTGTGGCGCCTGCCTACAACGTGCTTGCAAAAGGAGTCACGGCTCAGAAACTAGACTACAACCTGTGAACTACACCTGAGGTAAAGCGTGCACGCCAGGTTGTACGGCCGCCTGGACGCGACCGCCCACACCACCGCATATACCCTCCATGATATGTCTTCACGCAGCGGCTTCCCACCGAGGTGCATATTGCGCTGTGGCGCTCGCCCCACAGTCAGACGCAGCGGCCTCCCAGAGTCAGTAGGTGGCCCCCAAACAACACAACCTGTTCAAGCGGTCGGTGTCAGCGAAGGCAACAGACTCACATCTCAACAAAATGAAACCGCTTTAGTACAGATATGCCTATTGGATTATATGACATTTCCCCAGATGCACCCGCCCTCCATGATATGTCATCCATCCACATATCGGACGGAACAGAAACTGATTTACATTCTAGGATTTCCGATTCGCTAGTGAATCGCGGGGTTTACTTGTATAACAGAACAAGTGTGCTTTTATTCAAGACTATAACCGAAGAAAAAGAAATCGGGTTAGTGTACTTCATTGTCATGACTTCTTTGGTAGTACAGTGGATTAGAGCTGCTGACTCATAATCAACAGGTCGCAGGTTTGAGCCTTTCAGCATTCTAAAATTAATGCTTTGAGTAGTCAGCTGCTCTTATTGTTACTATTATACTATAAAAACATACATTTGATTTGAGTCTGTAACAGCTAGTGTAAAGGTATGGTAGTTATAAAGGTTAACGTTTTTTTAATTCAATTTTATTCTCCCAGTTGCGTTCATGCTCGCTCCGATCTGACACTGCTGTTTTCAAATAAAGACGTGCTATAACAGAGGTGAACTCAGATGAGGATGAGGGTTCTACATCAGAGAAAGAGAACAGAAGCTCTCCCCACAAGAAATATCCACTCACTGTTGTTACAGTTCTGCCTTTGTCCAGAAATGGTTTCATAAGCTTTATGATCTTTCGGCAGCGGGTTGATGAGATAGCAGGCCGCTTGCTGCTTGTGCTTATTGACACATTTACAACACAAAAGACACTGATGGAAAGGTGCGAATGGATTTAAGGTGGGCCGGGTTTTTCATAGTCTTTGGTAATTCTAGTGTTAAAGGCAGTATTTAGTAGATGCACGATTGGCAGCCATTGAGTCTGTTTGCACAGGTCTCTGGACATTGCACTTTTTCTTCTTTCTTCTTTGCAAAACAGCTCAAGTTCTGTTATGTTGCTTGGAGATCGTGAGTGAGCAGCCTTTTTTCAAGTCCAGCTACAAATTCTCGAATGGATTAAGATCTAGACACTGACTTGGACACTCCAGAGGCCTCATTTATAAAACTTTGTTTGATTTTGAGCATGAAAATATGCATAAGGCAAAAATCAGGAAAATTAGTACACCAAAAAAATCATACTTATAAAACCTGGCATACACACTTTTCTATGCAATTTGCCATGTATAAATCATAATCATCCTATAAATGTGTGTTTGTGAATGTGCCTGTAACCCTGACCGGTTCCATCCTGAAACGACCGTATATATGAATTACGCCAAACAGCCTTACTCTGTACATATGCAATGGTGATGCAGCTGTAGGAGGCTTCTCATTGGCTAGTACTACTCCTAGCTACATGACACATCCAGTAGTGCGAGACAAGTGCAAAATAACGTTAATGGCACCATGTTACTGCTGCTGTAAATGCTGTGAGCTCCAGTCACACCATGCCTGAAATAAAAGAAAAAAAAAAGTCAGATCTGTGGTGACAAACAGGATCGCTAGTCATCAGCACAGTGTACATGTAACGGGAGTAGGGAAAAAACACATTAACACTCTGATTTCGATCTGCGAATGGAATGTGTAAATGGAGATGCCTTTTTATGTGGCATCATTCCAGAGCAGTCCTGACAATGGGCAGTTTCATCTTGGCTTCACAGATGACTTGTATGTTAATAGAATACAATAGAATAACTGCTTATGGTTAACAAAAGCAGTTTCATTCTCGCTAGGTGCCCTTATTGCTATCTGAGTGCATTAACTCTTTGAGGGCTGATTATTTTCTTTTCTGTTTTGGCCCAACACTGAATACTTTTTCCGAAAAACTCAATTGTCTGAAAAGCACACAAAGCAGTGGTTTCACACATAAATCACCACAAAATATTTATTTATGACAAATATCACTGTATTTTACGTTACATGAGCCTCTACACTATGTGAATTCATATACAGGTACCTGTTGTATAGCATAGTCCTGCAAGCTATGGTAATGTTGTAATAAGCCAATGGCATGCTTTGTCACATTACACTGCTTGCAGAATGTGTTAAACTGGAACCGCTGTTTCAGATGCCTATTGCTGCATATTGTGACCATTGTTACTGTGCAAAGGCAGCAGGCGGCAGCCGCAGGCAATTGTCTTCGACTGGCCAGCAGCATCCACGGGCAGCTGTCTTTGTGGAGCCGTCCGCTGCCTGCAGATGGCAGCAGTGGTCACAGTATGCAACAACAGATACCTAAAACAGTGGCATCAATTTAACACATTCTGCATGCAGTATACGGTTATCAAAGAGAGTCGAACTATAACCCAACAACGTAACAAAACAATGATCTTGTCATTGTTTACAGCTAATTACCACCCTCTACCCCTGGATGTCGACCTCTACCTCAATCCTATGTGTCGACAAAAGTTGACACCCACCCAGAAAGAGTTAAAGTGCTCCAATTAAGTTAGGAAAATCGGACACAGGTGCAAATGCTTTTTTCTGTTGGTAACAACATGTTATGTTATATGTATATGCATCACTGGGTGGTTGAAGACTTCCAGCACAGCAGACATGACAGAGTGAAGCTTGGCTGAAATATTTCTGACCTGTCGGCCAGTTCCCTGAGAATTGACAACAGGTAGTCTAAATTGATGATAAAAAAAAAAACAAAAAAAAACAAAAGAGTTCTTCAGTGCAAATATATAGTATTGGACGTCTTAAAAGGGAACTAAAATACACTGTATACCATAATTATGAGTGCAAGTCACCATTTAGCTGCATTTCCCTGTTTGATCAAGAGAGTTGTCATTTTCCAGTTTCTCCGAAATGTTGCGTATGCATGGGTCAGAGCTGACGTTACCCCATCAAAGTTTCTTTAAAAAATCGCAATGTTTGCATGGGAAATTATATTTGCACATATGCACAAGCTTTATAAAGGAGACCCCTGAACATTAACATTGTTGTTTGTACGCCATTCCTTACAAACTTTGGCTTCATGCTTGGGGTTGTTGTTTTGCTGCACTCAAGTGAAATACCCGATGTGTGATATCTGTTTAACTGTTTATGTAACTTCTAAAACCAATATGGATGCGCCAGTGATGATTTAGTGTGTCATAGTAAAAGGCGGTGAATATTTATGTTATGAGTTATTTTCTGTTTTATGTCTTTATATATAATACGCTACTGTGGCTGTTCGTTTGTCTGTCCAGGATTTTAAATCACCTGTAGCTCGCAAACCATCTGACCTACTAACCTGAAAATTGGTACACATATACTACGTGAAGTCTACTATCCACTTTCGGGGTGATGATTGACCTCCAAGGTTATTCCTCTTTTTATTTTTATTTTATTGTGGAGTCAACTCTTGGCAGCAGGGTGCCAGTGTGGCGCATGCATACGAGCGCCGTTCTCATCCCTACCACCTTCGCCGTCACTTCCCCTACCTCTTCATATCTTAAATCATCCTTGACGCAGATTGAAGACTTAAGTGACAGCTTAAGTTAAAAACTAAGGAAAATGTACTAAGTAATTGCAACACAAAAACTGACTTAATCAGTTTTAACCTGAAAAGATGCAAACGAAAGAAGAGAAGAAGCGGGCCGCTGGGTGGAGAAAAGAAGAGCTGCTCAGGAAGCAGCAAGCGCATCAACCTCTGAGCAAATGAATGCTAAACATACAGAGAAAGAGTATGATCAAGTCAAGTATATTCACTGCATGTTATCATGCAGTACACCGTTACTGGTTTGCAAATAATTTAGACCACTTTGCAGAGATCGGTTTTCACTTTGACATTTAAATTCTTTTGCTGTTGTCAAAGATTCAAATTAAATCCACTGCGATTCAATGTTGTATAAAATGAAAGGCATCCTAGGGGGCGAATACTTTTTATAGTCACTTTATCAGTGAATCTGGAAAAAAAAACACTGCAGTGCTCAGTGGTGCACTGGTTAGTGCTACTGGTACAGATCCAAGGAGTAAAATTCTGTTCAAGTATTAACTCCATGTTGAGTTTTGTACAGCTTCTGTGTTCATGTCTTCAAGAGTTCTTCTTGAAGTACTCATCCCACAAGTCAGTGAAGTGTAAATTGGGTGGAATGGCCTGGTATGTGTGAATGTACCCGGAGATGTATCGTCTAATTCCCATTTTTGTCTCTTGTCTGATGCTGCTGGAATGGGCTTGAAACCTCACACAGCCATGTGTTCAGAAAATAGACTTTTTTTTTTTTTTTTTTTACATACATTCTGCCACGTCTACTGTTCACTGCTACATTCCCAGTCGTCTTATCTGTATCTTTTCACATTACTGTTGTGCAGCCTTGTCCTTGAGCTTCCATACTGCAATTCAATTAAAAAAAAAAATAAAGAGTTGATGGAAAATGGCAAAAATGCTTAGTGGAAATCAATTTGATCCAGATGGTGGAATGAAGTGGTTGCCAAAGGCTTCTTTATTGTCTTTCTGCACATCTCTGTTAGTAAGAGGATTGTGAAGAGTTAGCTAATTCAACTGATAAAACTACAACTGAAGTAAAAAGCTTATTTTCTATATCATTTATAAGACTGAATTTATTATGTTTTTATCTGATGACAAGCAGGTACCTAAAATATATTTAAATGTCATTATTTTATAACAATCTGCTTTATTAAAAATTGTGGTAGAATGGGGCCGTTGTGGCTTCTCATTGTTTCTTCTCAATGAGTGAAACAGCACTTCTATTAAGAAAATTCAAAGAAGAGATAATCACAGAAACAAAAAGGTAAATGTTAAACTACAAACCCGGAGTCCCTGATGACTTCACTCTTCAGGTCTTGAACTCTTACCTGTTTGAATTTGGTTCAGGAGTGTGCAGGTAGCTGGTGTAGGAGAAAAATGCACTTAAAACCTCCTGCCCAATTTAACTAGGACACCCTGACATTTGTAACGTCATTCCAATTAGAAGATGAGGTCATATATAAAATTTTATCTTTATATTTTGTTCTCTTATAACAGTTTATATACATGAAATCTTATTTCTTCGAACCAGATATTCATTTGAGACTATTAATTATAAATTAATTTGTGAATTTACATAATGCTTAATAGCAGAGGGGTGTTATTAGAATATACCATTTATTTGTATGATGATTGAAGTAATTGAAATGCTTCCTATTTGTTGTATATAAATGAACCTAGCTGATTAAAGAAAACTATCCCTTCAGTCTGGCTGTGGACAGCCTATCTGCTCTCATGGTGGGGCTCCTTCAATTTGTATAATAAAATGACAACCATTTTGGAATCAATTTCTAATGATGACTCTAGACTCTTAGATAATAGATAACAGATAGAACTTTTTCTCCAGACCGAAATTTGGATTTTTGCAGAAACTTTTTAAATCAATAAATAAATATACATATACACCCTGGTCTGAACTCCGACACCGGAATTGCCAAATAAAAAAAGTTGAAAATTAACCCTTTCAGCCCTGGATTTTCTGTTATTATGGGAAAAATTATTTTATGAGATATCTACCTTTGGGGTGTCTAGGATGCTCAAAACTGAAAAATAAAAAATCACTATTATGATACAATAGCTGACAAGTACTTCTGTCTTCTTGAGGAAATAAAATTGAGAGTGGAGCTACTTACTATGTGGTGTGCACAGTCCATTTTCACTTCTGTGTTTCGCGGACTGTATGCCAGTCTGTCCAGTCTGCGCTAATAGTAGCACGCCCAGTTCTAACAGCTGTAAACGTGTTTATGGTTTACAAAAACAGCTGCATATTTGTGTAGTAGTAATAGGGTGTCAGGGCCGAAAATGTTAAAAGAAAGAAAACTTATGAAGTGGCAGTTGCACTCACAGTGAGGCATTATTCGGGCCTATTGCTGTTGGTACTAAGGAGCCCCAGTAGCATCTCTTGACACATTTTTGCTGAATAATCTGTTGGCTGAAAGTGTTAGTGTGTCAGAGAGAGGAAGTGCAGCAGTGTTCATAATGCCCGTCAGTTTTGTGTTACTTCTCTGCTCCGCTTCAACCTCCAGGGGTTTGCGAGTGTGTCTCATAACTGATCACGCTCTTTTAATTAGTCTGTTGATTTGGTGGGCCTTTCTTGTTGACGTTTCCAACCCAGCACCTGATAGAATAGACGATTGCCCTGGCCATCACAGAATTGTAGAAGATATGAAGGATGTCACTTCTCACATTAAAGGAACACAGTCTCCTGAGAAAAAAGAGTCTATTCTGCCCCTTCTTAAACAGTTCCTCTGTGTTATGAGACCAGTTCAACCTGTTATTAAGTGGACCCCCAAGTATTTCTGGATAGCGACTGGACATTGAGACTCTTTGGTGTGGCAAAATTCAACGATCAGTTCCAGTATTTTGCCGAAGTTAAGATGCAGACAATTTGCACCAACAAACGATGTCCTCCACAAAACTCCTATACTCTGTCTCATCCCCCTTATCAATACACCCCATAAGTGTAGAATCAGCTGAGAATTTTTGCAAGTGACATGACCTGCTGTTATAGTCTGAGGTGTACAGAGTGAAAAGAAAAGGAGAGAGGACTGTTCCTTCTGGTGCTCCAGTGTTGCTCACATCCATATCAGAGACACAGTCCCTGAATCTTATAAACTGCGGTCTCCCTGACCGTCTTTATCTACTGAGTGTTTTTCACAGCACAGCCTTTCCTTTGCTTTAGGGACAACAAAATATTATTCTTTGCAATCCTGATCTTCCAGCTGCATGTCAAGGCAGTTTGTTTTATTAGAGGGTCAACACAGTCTCATGTTTCCTTCAGGGAAAATGTGCCCACTGTTGGCCAAGACCTGTTTCCACCTTTGACATTTCTCTCCAGGCTTTACTATCTTTTGAGTTGAAAGGCCAGTTATCTCTATCCAGAGCTGGGTTTTCTGCATCCCAGCATTACAAGTTTTTATTCTCAAATTTTTATGCTGGTGCCCGTGAAAAATGTCCTTTTGAGGCAGGAGGCACACATACAGAGCACACGGCTTCCTCCAAGTTTCTTGAATGCTCTCACTGGCATACCCAGGACCATTCCTGCAGCCGGTATGCCCCTCTATCACTAGCTACTGTATGTGACATTCTGGTGGTGTCATTGGTGCAGGAGATCTCTGGATCAGCCAGGTACCATCTCAGAATAGTTTTAGTGTTTTGAATTTGAAAATGATGACCACCTCTATAGTCTGCAACAACCATATCTAGTAAGCTGTTTATTTTAAAAAATATATGTATAACTATTGTCAAATGTAAAAGAGTATTAACAAAAGTGGGCATAAAAAAGTAGATCTATTACAGTTTGAATATTATTTTAATAGATGATGCCATCACCTTGATTCTACATACAGTACTGACCCACATGGACATTAGGAGTAGTAAGCATTACAATATATGTGCATATGCTTCTTATAGACTATAGTTCAGCATTTAACACCTTAAACCCCTCTAAACTCATCACCAAACTTAGGGACCTGTGCCTGAGAACTTCACCTTTTCAGCTGGGGTTTTAACTTCTTGACAGGCAGATCCCAGAAGGTGGTTCAAGTGATTCACCTCACTCTTAAAAACAAGTGGTCCACAGGGATGTATTCTGAGACCTTGGCTGTCCTCCCTCTGCATATACTGTATGGCTGCATGGCCACACATGACCCTAACATCATTGTCAAGTTTGCTGATGACACATCTGTGGTAACCCTGATCTCTAAAGACAATGTGCAGGCTTACCTGGGTGAAATAAAGAGTCTGTCACACTGATGTTAGGAAAACGGGCTTCTCCTAAATTTGAGCAAGATAAACAAGTTTGAAAGTAGACATTAAGAGAAAACAGCAGAGCCACTACCATCCCCTGAGTATTAACAGCACTCAGGTGGAAAGGGTGGGCAAATCTCAGTGTTCACATCACAGAAGACCTTACCTGGTCCAAGCCCTTGATGAAGAAGGCACAACAACATCTTTACCACCTCAGACGCCTCATGGATTTTAGGTTGCCCTTTCAGATACTAAATAACTTCTATGTACCCAACATCAAGAGTAATCAGTCAGTAAGTATTACCATCTGCCTTGAAAATGGCACACAGCGGGACCACTAGACACTCCAGAGAGTGGGTACAGTCAGCTGAACACATCACTGGGTGTGTCCCCTCTAATTTCCAGGACATCTATACCAAGTGATGTCAGACCAGGGAAGAAAAAAAATGTGACCTCAGCAATCCCAGCAATGGCCTCTTCTCTATGCTGCGGTCAGGGAAATGCTAACACTGCCTGAAGACCAGTTCAGAGAGACTGAGGAGGAGCTTCTTTCAATAGTCCATCTTCATCCTAAATGAGGACAGTATGTAGAGCTACATGATGCCCTATTGTTAATTTCTTTTAAATCAAGTTGTTTTTTATGCTGTCATTATATATACAGTATATATATATATATATATATATATAGATATATATATATTATAATATATATTATAATATATGATTTTTATTGATATGTATAGGATAATTTTTATTATTTATTGTCTTTTATATTCTTCTAATGCACAGTCTTGGAGCTGACCAGATAAGAATTTCACAAAACATTGTACTGTGTGTAATTGTATATGACAAATGAAATATGATTTAATTTGATTCTATTTGTTAGGTATGAATCTATCATTTTAATGTGTTCGTGTTCCAGATTTTTTGGAATGTAGCAAACTCTGTTCCTTGTGCTATTAAAGGAATACTCCACCCAAAAGTGATATTTTGTTAAAATGTTATCTACCCCAGTTACTTTGTAGTGATTGATTGATTGATTGATTGATAGATAGATGGATGGATTGGTGGCAAAAAAAAAAAATCAAGATTATCTTTCAATAGAGGTTGATGGTGGCAAATGCTAGAAACAGCAAATAAATAAAAAAAAACCAATATCTCGCATTGCTTGTCTTCTTATATAATACGCTACTGTGTCTGTCCATTTGTTTGTCCAGGATTTTAAATCACCTGTAGCTCGCAACCCACTTGACCTATTGACGTGAAATTTGGTACAAATATGCTACGTGACCTCTACTATCCACTTTCGGGGTGATTGACGAACAATGTCAAAGGTCAACCAAGTAAAGTCAAATCAAGTGTAACCGTGCAGTGTGCCGTTACAGTCACCTGCAGCTCCCAAACCATTTGATCTACTGACCTGAAATTTGGTACACATACAGTATATGGTCAATGAAGGTCAAGGGTCAACAGAGTATGGTCAAGTCAAGTGTATTCACTGAATGTTATCGTGCAGTATGCCGTTACTGGAAGAAAATAATCTGCATAAAGTTAAATGCTCAAAACGTGTGTATTTACTCCTGGTTAATGTATCAGCGGGAGAGGTCTTCAATTCAACAGCGTGACCCGTGTGAAAGGCTTTCAGGTTGTGGACTACTTTCACTTTAATGGATGAATCAATATAACAATATTTTAGTGAAAAATACATACGGTATGAGTATTTCACGGAATGACTTTTGGTGGATTATGCGACACGAGTAAAGCGAAATTTTTTTTAATTGACGTTTTAATATTGTTTGTAGCTTTCAATGTTGGCCACCGTGTGCTTCCGTTGAAGCATAAATTTTATTAGCTCGGCATTCCATAAAAACATGAGATTAAAAACACACTGAATGGGAGTTAAGCCCAATAATGGGCACTTCATTTAATAACAAATGATTCACAGTCCTGTGGTGGGCTGGCGACCTGCCCGGGGATTTGTTCTTGCCTTGCGCCCTGTGTTGGGTGGGATTGGCTCCAGCAGACCCCCGTGACCCTGTGTTAGGATATAACGGGTTGGAGAATAACTGACTGACTGATTCACAGTCATGCTTCTAGCAGAATCAGCTTCCACTGTTAAAGCCAAGGGAAAATGTCCCGTAAAATTTGCAGTCTCTAGATAGGCTCTTCCATTCATTTAATGTCGCTGATCATCGTCCATCAATCTCCCCGTTACTGTCTGCGAGGCTGTGTTTATAATGCCCTGGGAGTCTCCACCTGCCTTCTTGAGACTTGCTGGACTTCTAAGGTACAATGACAAAGTTCCAGGGGTCCCTGGAATACAGAACTCAGCATATCTGTTATCATTTTGCTGTCAATCACCATCCAGCTCAGTCTATCTTTAGGGTGGTATGCTGGCTACTACAATATAAAAAAAATATCATTTTTGAGAGGAGTATCCCTTTAAATCTCCAGCTTGTTGTTTCTGTGTGGTCTAGCACTTCTGGAAGAGTCACATGCAGAAGAAAACAACAACAGCACAGACAAATAATCACCCAGTAAATAATAAATTATAAAAAATATAGTCAACCATGCAGTATTAATAATGTTTGTGATGGTGGGAAGGTCTGGCACACTGAAATAAATATTACATTTAACAGCGGCCTGCCACCTTTTCCATTTTCAGTTGACTGAATGTAAGCGGTTTCTCTTCTTTATGAAGTATTAAATATTTCAGAAGTGCTCCTTGGACTACAGAGTGGGGTTAAGTTAATTTCTCCTGACAGAGCTTAATGTGTATTGGGTCTGTTAGGTAAAGAGGAGATAATAGGAAGGCAATAAAAATAAATAAACAAAAGCTGTAAATCAGCTTCAGTGCAATAAGTGGCAGAACTGCAAAGATTTCTGAGTGCTTGCATATGCATAAAAGAGCAGGTAAGAAAATGAAGAAAGACAAACATAGTGACATTTTTTTATGTTCTTATTATTACAATGGACCTTTGCCAGCTAATGAAATTCTTCAACTCGGCTTTGTGAACTGGCTTTGCTGTAAGGCAGCCCACATGTCGCAGTGTCTGCAGGTCCTCATTCTGTCCAATTTCTTCGTTTGTAGTCTTAGTGTTAACAAAAGGAGAGGTTCAGTTATCAGCAGTCTCAGAAATGACCAACACTGCAACTTTATTTCTTCGGTGAAACTTATTTTTCACAGTCTTTGCTGCACAGAAATTGTTTCTTACTCCATAACTAGTCACGGAGTGCTGCAGAGGCCTTGTGTTTTGATTTCAAGCAGCATCTTCATTGGAAATAAATTCTTTTTGTCACTGAAATCTGATAATCAGATGTTGTGCCATATTTGTTTTCTCATTTTTCCCTTTTGGGAATTTCTCTCAGTGTACTTCTATGAGAAAATCACCAACTTTTTGACATGCCTTTTAATTTCTAGATATTTTAACTCAATCAGTTAATACACCATATGGTGAAAAGTATGTGAACACCTCTTCTAAATTATTGAGTTCAGGTGTTTCGTTGTTAACAGGTGCATACAATTAATCACGGCCATGTAATCTCCATTGACAAACATTGGTAGTAGAAGAAGTCTAACTGAAGAGCTCTGTGACTTTAAAATGTGGCACTGTCATAGGCTGTCACTTTTGCCACAAGTCAATATATGGAATTTATGGTTTGCTAGATCTGCCCCTGTCAACTGTAAGTGCTATTGTGAAGTGGAAGCTCTACCACAAAATGGTAGGCTGTGCAAACTCACAGAGTGGGACCACGGAGTGCTGAAGTGTAGTAATCATCTGTCCACTGTTGCCTCACTCCCGAATAAAGTTGCAAAATGCCTCAGAAAGCAACATCAGCAAAAGAATGAGAGGTTGATGAAATGAGTTTCCATGGCCGAGCAGCTACACACTAGTCTAAGATCACTATCCACAATGCCAAGCATTGGCTGAAATGGTTTAAAGAATGCTGCCATTGGACTCCGGAGCAGTGGAAACTTGTTCTCTGGAGTGATGAATGATGCTTCATTATCTGGCAGTCTGATGGATGAATCTGGGTTTGGCAGATGCCAGGAGAACACTACATTCTAGACAGCCTACCGTAGAAAGTTTAGTAGATAACAGATAACTGGGGCTGTTTATAGGGTTGGACTAGGCCCCTTGGTTCCAGTGAAGGGTACTATTAATTTTACAGCATACAAAGTCATTTTAGAAAACTGTATGCTTTCAGCTTTGTGGCAAGAGTTTAGTGATAGTCCTTTTCTCTTTCAGCATGATAGTGCTCCAGTGTATAAAGACATGGTCTGATGGGTTTGGTGCGGAGAAGCTTGAGTTGTCCTACTGAACACCTTTGGGATGAATTGGAGTGCCAGGTCTTCTCATCCAAGTCGTATTATATAACATCATCTACTGTACTGTTGAATTCTGCTCTGTACTTGTAATATTCCTATTGCACTATTGCATTGTATTGAGGATTACGTGTGTTCTGTTCTGTATATTGTATTGCATTTACCCCCTTTTTTTGACACCTTCTTTATGCCCAACCTACCTGGAAAGAGGTCTCTCTTTGAACTGCCTTTCCCAAGGTTTCTTCCATTTTTTTTTTCTCTCTACAAGGGTTTTTTGGGAGTTTTTCCTTGTCTTCTTAGAGTGTCAAGGCTTAGGGGGCTGTTAAAAAGGCAGGGCCTGTTAAAGCCCATTGCGGCACTCCTTGTGTGATTTTGGACTATACAAAAATAAATTGTATTGTATCCAACATCAATGCTTGACATTACAAATGCTCTTTAGGCTGAATGGGCACAAAATTTCCACAAACGCACTCCAAAATCTTATGAAATGCCTTCCTAGAAGAGTGCAGGCTGTTACGGCCTCTAACAGGGGGCCAACTCCATGTTAGTGCCCTTGGTTTCAGAATGAATGTCCATAAACATTTGGCAGTATAGTGTATATGAAGGTGGATTTGGTATCCTCTGGCGTCTCTGGCCATATCATGATCATCATCCTGGGACAGTCATTCACCATTGACAGTATCTGACATTATAATGCTGGGTAGGTATGCATGAAGAGATACGCTTTAATAATTGTTTTAAAATTTAAAAATATTTGCTTTCCTTAAAAATTAAATGATGACATAATTTTCCTCTTAGCTTGGAGGCTATTTCATGCATTTTCTCTAAACAGAGCATTTCATGTGCCTTTTCATGTAGTTTAAACATTATGATGTCAGAAGTTAACTCTAAATCTGATGTATTGAAGGGCATATAAGAGTGTCCTGAACTAAAAACCTAAAAGTGGTTCCTGGCATAACAGAGACAAGGCAGATCAGACGCTCCATACAATTAATGCTAAAATGATAACAGGTTTGCTTGTTATCTGTTAGATTATTTACACCTCACTGGGATAAAACGAAGCGATTAACAAAATAGTGAGAAAAGAAATTAAACAAAAAATATAATAGACTGAAATAGTCCAATAAAATAAAGTCAAGCACATCTCCATTGACAAACATTGGCATTAGAATGGGTCTACTGAAGAGCTCAGTGGCTTAAATGTTGCAATATCATAAGACAACAACAAGCGTCATTCTGAATTCCACAGAGAAGTAAAGCCTGCACTTCTGGTCATTTGTAAGAAGGTGGCCAGAGAGGCTAGGCCAGTCATTTTGGTAAAGAAGACTTTCAATTGAAAGCAGCAATTGACATCAAATGGGGAAACTGGCCAGAATAAAGAGCTGCAGCACTCTAAGATCCATTTGCCTACCCATGAATAAAATGTACAGTACCTTTTGTTTTGCTACTTTTGCAGAGGTGCATGAATTAACACTCCTGTGCTTATTGTATAATCTTATTTGGCTTCCTGCACTTTGCTGTAAATATGGAAAAGCAACAGCAGTCAGAAATTGAATGCATCTGTGTAGTAAGAAAATTGTAGAAGATTTAAAAACTGTAAAGTGTTCTTTTTTCAGCTTAGCAATAGCTCAAAGAAAATGGACTAATTTTATAATCGCGAGGTAAGGCCACTGTCTGTTGAAGCACATTGAAATGTCAGTCTTTCTTTTTATAAGAAACTTAAGCGTTAGACATTAAAATAGGATGCTTTTCCTTGACGTCTTGACATGGGTTATTACATTCTTGATAATGACTGCTCTTTTTTCATCACCGCTCCTCCAGTACTATACAATAAAAGAAAGATTTTTCCCCTATTTAGATTGTTGTGTGACTGTCAGTAAATTTAATTTTAATTGAAATAATGTGGGCCTCAACTGGTCTGGAGTAAAATAATGGTTAACTGCAAATAGCAGAATAAGCACAGGGCCATGAAATGGCAGTACTGTTACCACATGTCCAGAGTTCAATCCTTAACCCAGTCACTGACTATGTCAGCGGTTCTCAAACTGTGTAGGGGGCGCGAATGTTGCCATATGTTGCGTAATTTCGCTATTCGTAGGGAAATTTTAAACTTGTAGTGGTGTATCGGCAGCAAAAAATATAGGAATAAATTTTATTAGGGTTTCAAAAAAACGTTAGGGGTTGCGATTAAAACTGTTATGAAAACTTGGGTCGCAAATACTTAAAGGTTGAGAAACACATGACTATGTAGAGTTCTGCAGATTGTCTCTCCTTTTTGGGTGGGTGTTTGCTTCTGGTTCCTCTGTTTCCCTGCCCCACACAAAAAGAGGCTGGATTAGGTTAATTAGCAACTCCATACTGTGCTTTCCTGGGTATACATGGTGTGTTCTTGTTGATAGGCCGACTCTCTAGTTACGATTGGTACCCATCCTGCATCTAGCACTACACAGGCCTGTATTATCCTGGATACGTGAGTTAGAAAATGGATGTGTGATCAGTTATAAGGGTGACCAATGGTTAGCACATTTGCCTCACTGCCTATGTAGAGTTTGCTTGTTCTTCTTACTTCTGCTTGTGTTGTCCTTCTGCTCTGCTTACAAGTGTAACTTGGCCCAGTTGGTGTGTGTCTTATGAATGAGTGGTATCCTGCTTTCATCTAATGCTGCCATCTCTTCATCACCCTACTATGCCAGTTGCAAAAACCTGAAACAGCTTAACGGGACCACAACATGGGCGCTAACCCCTTGCCTTTTTATCCCCAGCTGATCCCTTTGAATAGTCTGCTGACAAAAAGAGAGAGAGAATGACTGCAAAGACGCATTTTGAAATAGCCCAGGAGAGGCTTGTCTCACTATAATCATGTTTCTAAAGAGACAGTGATTTGACTAAACCACCATCATAATCGAACATGAATCAGAAGGAGTTATTTACTAGTGTACTATTATTCAACCAGAACCAAAATGCTAAGATAGGGAATCCCATTAAGACGAGAAAGCTTATGAGTTGTAAACCAGAACATAATTCCCTAAATCACATTCGTTCACAGGTTAAATTTGTAATCTCTGTCAAAGGACTACTGATGCTATGCTGGAATTTATAAACGGACCTTCGTGACACAAATGCTGGTACCACGTGGGAGGCGGTCCTTAGGAAACAGAGAATGTCACTAAGTAACCCATCATCTGCCCTCAGGGATTCTGCCATGGTGGTGTGACACACTTTAAAAGTTAAATTAAATAAAAAATGCAGTTCTTTGCCTGGCAAGGAAATTCAATTAAAACACACACATACAAAAAATTTCTTAACGGACCAAAATGGGTTTCCAATTCTTAACACACACTTGTTGAGGAGAGAGTTTGATCCTGGAAATGGTTGTAGAATTAAGCTTTATTTTGGTTATTTATCCTAATGAATGTGCCGTCGTAAAGCTTGAGTGAGTGAGCTGTTCCATGAAGAACCCAGGTGAATATTCTAAACAAAGATATTGGATAGCAGCATTATCGATCATCTCCTACTAAACCTTAATAGCAATTTCTTTCTCTTCTCATGCTACAGATGAATAACTCTAAACTGTTTTCTGCCATGCCAGACAATTTAGTACTGATCACTGCCCTGATGGAAATGGAACGATTTCAGAGGCAAGAAGGCGAGATCAGTTCCTATTCAGTTGAAAAAAGACATGGGGTGTTGGGAGGGGGAGTTTATATCAGATGTTGATCCACCCAATGGAGAAGAAAGTGACTTGACTGTATCCGTAGATAGATTATGACCCATAGATTATCCTGGGTCAGTTGAGTTTGATTAGAGCTTTATACCTTGCAGTGAGGTATAGGTGAAAATGTCAAACCACTTTTTTATCCTAGTATAACAGTCACTCTTTTTTTGTATATGTTACCTTTCATACCTATGAATGTTTCAACTGTCAATACATTTGTTGCCCATCTGCAGGAGTAATTGAATTCTATTTACTTTTGTATATTGCCCATCTCAGTGAGAACTGAATAATATAACACTGATATTCAATGAAACGGTAAGAAATACATTAAGTAAAGCAGAATGGTAAAATGATGACAGGAAAAATGTGGAAATTAACTCCATGTAGCAAAAAATATATGTTACAAACATAACCTAATGGGTTGCTGGGACTTCATCATATGTGCCATGATGTACACAAAGTGACTGCATATGTGCTGTCTGCAATAATAACTGAGACCACAATAAAGTCGGGGATATTCAGCTTACCTCTGCTTTCAAAAATATCTAAAGAATTTCAATGACACTTGTATAATGTGCAGCTATACAGTATGTAAATAATACCACAGTCCCTACATAGCAGACTTTAGAAATAGCTCCCAGTAAGAAGAGTGCAATAAAGCACCCCTGATCAGCACATACACCCGAGTTACAAATGTGGAGTTGAGGAGTACAACATAATGCTTTTTTGTTCCTAATTTTTAATACATAAAAAAAAAGTTGGTATAGGTATGGAGCTTTTCTATAAGCTCATTTAAAATACTTTATTATAAAAGGTCTTTCTTAACGATATTAAACACAAAATTTGACAGTACACAACCCTTAGAGTATGTGGGAGCAGTACAGCTAAAGGGAACAAAAAAAATCCTCTGGATCAACCACAAGTTAATTCTATTATACTAGGGGGCTTTGCCATCAGCTCACTTTGCACACCCAACCCATAACCCCAGCCCCCGCACTACGCACCAGCCACTTTGCGTCGGGGGCTGAACAAACCCCAAGGAGATGTGGTCACTCCTCTGAAACTTCCTCTTAAACGGTGATACAATGGGAAACAAATACAGTTTTTTTTCTGTTTTTTTTTTTTTTTACCTCCTCTTTGCTCGATCAGCTGCTGGCTTGCTGCTGCTTCCATGCCGCGTGATCTGCATCTCGCGCATCGCACAACTGTCATATCACCTATGTCCATTGTGGTGTGTGGCCGGCTAAATATTCCTGCCATCACCCCCAGGCCGCCAGGTGGAGCTCTCCCAACAGCGTGGACGTTCCCCGAATTCCAGCAGGGCCTCATGGACTTTGTAGTTTATATGCACAGCCCTGCTGGATACCATGGGGACCACCAGGAGTCACTGTGGGGAGGCTGCCGGACTCTTACTTGCCCTATAACCCGGAGGTGCGTCATGATCACATGACAAGAGGAAACGACGTGCTTCCGGGTTGAAGAAAGGAGCTTTTTATCCGACCCGGAAGTGTTCATGATCACAAGGACAGAAGGGAGAAACACTTCCGGGTCAGGGACTATATAAAGGACTCTGGGAAACCAGTACACTGAGCTGAGCTGGGAGGAAGGGTGGCGAAGTGTCTGGGAGTGTGGAGGATTGATTATTGATTATTGTATTGTTTATTGATTAGTTTATGAATATTGTGGAGTGGAGGGTGCTTTGTGCACTGTATGGTTCAAATAAAAGTAATATTTGGACTTTTACCTGGTGTCTGGAGTCGAGTCAGAGGGTTCAAGAGGACGATAAGGGCCTCAGTCTGCGACACCATATATTCAATCTCTTTTCGCTTTAAACTTTTCATCAATATCACATTGAATTTTGATTCCGTGTTTGGAATTACATTGTGACAACGCAAATTATAACTACTCATGAGTGAATATCGTTTCTTTCTCTTTACAAGAAATGTATCTGACAATAGCATTCACACAAATGAGAAATGATTGAACTGTGTGCGTGCTTGAAATTTTCTCTCATGGGATTTCACTATCACCAAATTCTCATGGATACGCCTCTTCATTGGGAAGAAACACTACTTTTTTTCCCTGATTGCAACACGAATTAGACGATCTACAAGTCTCCGACTTAAATTTTAAATCCAAACAATATATTCGATCTCTTGTCACTGTTCCATTATTTCACCGAGTAATAATTTCCATTTGTTCTTTTCATTCTTTACTATCCTTTTTTTCAGACTTTCAAATTTTCGTACTTCCATTATCTCTAACCTGCTCTGCATGTGTACCATGCCAACGTTTTTGAATTCTTTACGATGTTCTACTTTGTCATCTACTCTTTGTCTTTTATTTCCGGCACCAGGCGTGGTTTACTCTCCGAGAAAATCACGTCTCGTCTCCTTCCAAGATTTTTTTTATAATAGATACGTTTTTATATTACAATATCCAATAAAATTTTGGATAGACAAATATTTACTGTACTTTTTCTAGTTTTACTATTTTAATATTGGATATGTTGTTTTTATGGTCTATATGAAACACTCAAGTGTTTTTGAGAGCGATTCAGATAGGTCGTTTCACTGACCTCTACCTGCTTGCTGTCCGAAAATATAAAATAAATTAAGTGCATAGTGTTTGTAAAATACCTTTTACATTCTGTTAAAAAAATACAAAAAATGCTAATTAAATCTGTTATATTAAAACTGCTACACATACATGCTGAAAAAATATGTACCTGGCGAGAATCAACTGCTTTACCAATGATGGTGCTTTTGGAGCAGCCGGTAAATGCAAGACACAGATTGCACATCGATAAAGTCGGACAAAGCACCTCAGTCAATTTCAGTGAATCGCGGCGTAGCCTTCCTCTTTGTCATCCCCTTGAAATGCCTCTCAGGTTGGGATTCCCATGAAACAGACTTTTCGTATTCTGCAATAAATTATTATTGTAACTTAAATGTCATCTAATTGGCCAGCTCCAGAGTCGAGGAAAGCATTACCTAACATCTGCTAATATTTGGTAGTTAACATGAGCTCGCTACAGTTGTGACTTTGTCAGTTGATACTAGAGACTGATGTATTAAATTAGGCTGGTAATCTCAATTGGCAAGAGCATATGGAACACAATTTGTGCCAAAATTAAATCAGTAAAAAGGTATGAAAAAGCACAATGATATATAAATAAGTCATAAAATTTTGAAAAGCGGCAACAATGTATATGAAAGATTGATTGTTTAGCAATAAAGCCAGTTTAAAAAAGGCCTTTTCAAATAAATAATAAGTTATTTTTGAAATGTACCATCTGGAAAACTCCAATTACGAAATATAAATAGCCATAAAAATAAGGCAATTTTTAAATAAAACCCTCAAAATTCAAATGAAAAATGACATTATTAAAGCTAAATAAAATGTTGATGTAGCATTTCACGACAACTAGTATTAGTGTTTAGTATTATGAAATGTTTCTTGTGCTTCGCAGTTATTTTAAAAGATTTATTTATTTATGTAGTTAATTTATAAACCAAAACTTTGGTTGCATTTTGCTTTGAAATTAACACTAATTTGGTGCTGTTTTAAGAATTAGAATGAGAGACAAAGCTATGCCCTGAGTAATAAATGTCGTTGGTTTCAATATGTCTGTCTTGTATCTCTGTTTAATGTCACAAGTAACCCTTAAGCCAGAGAAATCCTCTCACCAGCCACTTTAGTAGGTACACCTGTTCAACTGCTTCTTAACACAAATATCTAATCAACCAATCACATGGCAGCAATTCAGTGCATTTAGGCATGTAGACATTGTCAAGATGACCTGCTGAAGTTTAAACCGAGCATCAGAATGGGGATGAAAGCTGATTTAAGTGACTTTGAACATGGCATGGTTGTTGGTGCTAGACATGCAGGTCTGAGAATTTCAGAAACTGCTAATCTACTGGGATTTACATGCACAACCATCTCTACGGTTTACAGATAATGGTCCAAAAAAGGAACAATATCTAGTGAGCAGCAGTCCTCTGGGAGAAAATGCCTTGTTGATGCCAGAGGATAGAGGAGAATGGCCGGAATGGTTTGAGCTGATAGAAAGGCAACAGTAAGTTAAATAATCACTTTTTATAACCAAAGTATGCAGAAGAGCATCTATGAATGCACAACACGTCTAATCTTGAAGCAGATGGGCTACAGCAGGTGACCACACCAGGTTCCTCTCCTGTCAGCTGAGAACAAGAAGCTGAGGCTAAAGTTTGACACTACCTCACCAAAATTAGACAATAAAAGAATGGTAAAATGCTGCCTGGTCTGATGATTCTCGATTTCTGCAGCAACATTTGGATGGTAGGGTCAGAATTTGGCATCAGCAAAATGAACTCATGGATCCATCCTGCCTTGTATCAAAGGTTCAGGCTGATAGTGGTGATGTAATGGTGTGGAGGGTATTTTCTTGACACACTTTGGGCCCCTTAGTACCAACTGAGCATTGTGTAAATGTCACAGCCTACCTGAATATTGTTGCTGACCATGTCCATCCCTTTATGACCGCAGTGTACCCATCTTCTGATAGCTACTTCCAGCAGGATAATGTGCCACATCATAAAGCTCAAATCATCATAAACTGGTTGCTTGAACATGACAATGAGTTCTCTGTGCTAAAAATGGTCTCCACAGTCACCAGATCTCAATCCAATAGAGCACCTTTGGGATGTGATGGAACAGGAGATTTGCATCATGGATGCAGCAACTGTGTGATGCTATCATGTCAATACGGACCAAAATCCCTGAGGAATGTTGTTGAATCTATTCCATGAAGAATTATGACAGTTCTGAAGGCAAAAGGGAATTCAACCCGGTATTAGCAAGGTGGACCTAATAAAGTGTCTGGTGAGTGTATATAACAAGCTTTTAAAAAATTAACAAAATTGTAAACAGCCCCATCCCACTGTGGTGCTGCAGCTTTCTAACTTGTATTCTAGTCTATTTAATATCATGAGTCTCTAAGAAGTTGTCTTGGACAACCCTTCTGAAGGGAGTGCAGCATAAAAATAAACTGATAAATTCAAAAGCTAGAATTGCACAATGTTAATGCACTGACGATGTTATAAACAATATTAGTAAGCATGTCATTAGTTTTGACTCATTGGCATCATTTATTACAGTGAAAATATGTTGTAGTAAGAATACAAGAAAAGGTGATGGTATCATGTACAGTATGTAGCACTAGAACTAGTTATGAGTTCCTTCACATTGGCTGACACTAGAACACTTAATCCATATATGTTTATTTTTTTCACTGTGTTTATCTCCATAAACAATGTGGTATCGGCAGCTTTTATTACCAGTTTAACAATTGCTGTTTCTCTGGATATATGAAGAGCTCAAAGAAACATTTGTTTTGCCTCGCTTGATAATGAACTACTGCATAAAGTACTATCAGACAAGCAGACTTTAATTTTTTATCTTAAGGTGGACAAATATAATGAATTATATTATATGAAATGGAGTCTTTTTAAAGTTAGAGCTGTTTTGAATACAGTAAAAACAAGTATATAGATTAAGAAGACAGGTACGATTTAGTTCTCAAATGTACAGTGGATTCAAAAAGTATTCAGAGCCCTTCACTTTTTGAACACTTTATTGAGTTGCAGATTTAATTTAAATGGTTACTTCTGCCATTTTTGCTCATCAATCTACACTCAATAACCCACAATGACAAAAGTGAAATACATGTTTTCAGAAATGTTTACACATTTATTAAAAACTCAAAAACTGAAATCTGCCATTTATATAAGTATTCAGACTTTTAATTGTTTTACAATTACATTAAATTGTAGAAGCCTCATTGGCAGCAAATACAGCTTTGGTTAAGTCTCTACAAGCTTTACACACCAGGATTTGGGTAGTTTATCTCATTATTCCTGACATATCCTCTCAGATTCCAATAAAAAGATGATTAACTCCTTCAGGGCTGATGTTGACTTTTGTCAAAAGGAGGAGTTGACGATGGTAATCAACTGTAAACTGTGACAAAACCAACTGTTATGTTTTAGTTGGACTCTCGTTGCTAGAAGGAAAGTTAGCTTCATTGGTTTGACCGAGATTTCCTGCGCTTGTGTGAGTAGTAAGGAGCAAACAAGAGGAAAAATGGCACTGACATAATGACGAAAGATCAAAGCGAATGCATAAAGCAAAATTCTCCGTGGACAAAGTTTTGCCTATTATCTCTGAACTGGACTATGACTTCCCATGAGCTCACCACCTATGAGAGGGGCCAAGGAGGTCAGGTGCAGTGTGAGTTGGGTAGTGGCCGAAGGCGGGGACCTTGGCGGTCCGATCCTCGGCTACAGAAGCTGGCTCTTGGGACGTGGAATGTCACCTCTCTGAAGGGGAAGGAGCCTGAGCTTGTGCGCGAGGTTGAGAGGTTCTGGCTAGATATAGTCGGACTCACCTCGACGCACAGCTTGGACTCTGGAACCAATCTCCTTGAGGGGGGCTGGACTCTCTACCACTCTGGAGTTGCCCCCGGTGAGAGGCGCCGAGCGGGTGTGGGTATACTTATTGCCCCCCGACTTGGAGCCTGTTCATTGGTGTTTACCCCGGTAGACGAGAGGGTAGCCTCCCTCCACCTTCGGGTGGGGGGATGGGTCCTAACTGTTGTTTGCGCATATGCACCGAACAGCAGTTCGGAGTACCCACCCTTTTTGGAGTCCCTGGAGGGGGTGCTAGAGGGCATACCTTCTGGGGACTCCCTTGTTCTGCTGGGAGACTTCAATGCTCATGTGGGCAATGACAGTGAGACCTAGAAGGGCGTGATTGGGAGGAATGGCCCCCCCCGATCTGAACCCGAGCGGTGTTTTGTTATTGGACTTCTGTGCTCGTCACGGATTGTCCATAACGAACACCATGTTCAAGCATAGGGGTGTTCATATGTGCACTTGGCACCAGGACACCCTAGGCCTCAGTTCGATGATCGACTTTGTGGTCGTGTCGTCGGACTTGCGGCCACATGTCTTGGACACTCGGGTGAAGAGAGGGGCGGAGCTGTCAACTGATCACCACCTGGTGGTGAGTTGGCTTCGATGGTGGGGGAGGATGCCGGTCAGGCGTGGTAGGCCCAAACGTGTTGTAAGGGTCTGCTGGGAACGTCTGGCAGAGCCCCCTGTAAGAAGTAGCTTCAACTCCCACCTCCGGCAGAACTTCAACCACATCCCAAGGGAGGCGGGGGACATTGAGTCCGAATGGGCCATGTTCCGTGCCTCTATTGTTGAGGCAGCTGACCGGAGCTGTGGCCGTAAGGTGGTCGGTGCCTGTCGTGGCGGCAATCCCCGAACCCGTTGGTGGACACCGGCGGTGATGGATGCCGTCAAGCTGAAGAAGGAGTCCTACAGGACCCTTTTGTCTTGTGGGACTCTGGAGGCAGCTGATAGGTACCGGCAGGCCAAGCGGAATGCGGCTTTGGTGGTTGCTGAGGCAAAAACTCGGATGTGGGAGGAGTTTGGGGAGGCCATGGAGAACAACTTCCGGACGGCTTCGAGGAGATTCTGGTCCACCATCCGGCGTCTCAGGAGGGGGAAGCAGTGCAGTGTCAACACTGTATATGGTGGTGATGGTGCGCTGCTGACCTCGACTCGGGATGTTGTGGGTCGGTGGGGGGAGTACTTCGAAGACCTCCTCAATCCCACTAACATGTCTTCCAATGAGGAAGCAGAGTCTGGGGACTCAGAGGTGGGCTCCTCCATCTCTGGGACTGAGGTCACCGAGGTGGTCAAAAAACTCCTTGGTGGCAGGACCCCGGGGGTGGATGAGATACGCCCGGAGTTCCTCAAGGCTCTGGATGTTGTAGGACTGTCTTGGTTGACACGCCTCTGCAACATCACATGGACATCAGGGACAGTGCCTCTGGATTGGCAGACCGGGGTGGTGGTCCCCCTCTTTAAGAAAGGGGACCGGAGGGTATGTTCCAACTACAGAGGGATCACACTCCTCAGCCTCCCTGGAAAAGTCTATTCGGGGGTCCTGGAGAGGAGAGTCCAACGGATAGTCGAGCCTCGGATTCAGTAGGAACAGTGTGGTTTTTGTCCTGACGCGGAACAGTGGACCAGCTCTACACCCTTAGCAGGGTCCTAGAGGGTGCATGGGAGTTCGCCCAACCAGTCTACATGTGTTTTGTGGACTTGGAAAAGGCATTCGACGGTGTCCCTCGGGGAATCCTGTTGGGGGTACTCCGAGAGTATGGGGTACCGGCCCCCCTGATAAGGGCTGTTCGGTCCCTGTACGATCGGTGCCAGAGCTTGGTCCGCATTGTGGGCAGTAAGTCGAACCCATTTCCAGTGAGAGTTGGACTCCGCCAGGGCTGCTCTTTGTCACCGATTCTGTTCATAACTTTTATGGACAGAATTTCTAGGCGCAGCCAGGGCGTTGAGGGGGTCCGGTTTGGTGGACTCAGGATTGGGTCACTGCTTTTTGCAGATGATGTTGTCCTGTTTGCTTCATCAGGCCGTGATCTTCAGCTCTCTCTGGATCGGTTCGCAGCCGAGTGTGAAGCGGCTGGGATGGGAATCAGCACCTCCAAATCCAAGACCATGGTCCTCAGCCGGAAAAGGGTGGAGTGCCCTCTCAGGGTTGGTAGCGAGATCCTGCCCCAAGTGGAGGAGTTCAAGTATCTCGGGGTCTTGTTCACGAGTGAGGGAAGAATGGAGCGTGAGATCGACAGGCGGATCGGTGCAGCGTCCGCAGTGATGCGGGCTCTGCATCGGTCTGTCATGGTGAAAAAGGAGCTGAGCCATAAGGCAAAGCTCTCAATTTACCAGTCGATCTATGTTCCTACCCTCACCTATGGTCATGAGCTATGGGTAGTGACCGAAAGAACGAGATCGCGAATACAAGCGGCTGAGATGAGTTTCCTCCGCAGGGTGTCTGGGCTTTCCCTTAAAGATAGGGTGAGAAGCTCAGTCATCTGGGAGGGGCTCAGAGTAGAGCCGCTGCTCCTCCGCATCGAGAGAAGTCAGATGAGGTGGTTCGGGCATCTGATCAGGATGCCTCCTGGACGCCTCCCTGGTGAGGTGTTCCGGGCACTTCTAACCGGGAGGAGGCCCCGGGGAAGACCCAGGACACGCTGGAGGGACTATGTCTCTCGGCTGGCCTGGGAACACCTTGGGATTCTCCTGGAAGAGCTAGAAGAAGTGGCCGGGGAGAGGGAAGTCTGGGCATCTCTGCTCAAGCTGCTGCCCCCGCGACCCAATCTCGGATAAGCGGAAGAGGATGGATGGATGGATGGACTATGACTTGTCGGACTCCGATTTTGATAGAAGTGTTTTCGAAAACGAATGTGAGGTTTCAGCTTCAGCTGACTGGTCCCCAGCTAATCGTGGTGGTGAACAGGTTCATGTAGCTGACATGCCTACGGCAATGTTCGCCAGGAGGACTGCCACTTAACAATGATAAGAGGTGTAGAAACCAGATTGCAATGCACTGCGACCGTGACCACCACCACCACCACCACGCGAAGACAGCCTGGCAGCAAGCCTGCTGCACATTCTTGGTAAACTGGCAGCTGCAGCATGCAGCAACAGACGTTTTATGTTGACTTCTGTGTGAAACCATTGGTTTTCAGAAACTATGTTTTTTGGAAAAAATATTCAGCCCTTAAAGAGTTAGAGAATTTAAGAAACCTTAGGGCCACGAGTGGAGAAATGATTGAAAATAAGAAGGAAATAGCAAATGAACACAAAAAAAATTACAACCAATTATTTATAAAGGAAGAAACAAGTGAAAGGTGTCATGCAGAAGTAACAACAAACTTTGAGTTCATAGATTTTAAAATAGAAGAGTCAGATGTGCTAATTACAGACACATTACACTTCTGTGTCATGCAAAATTATGGAAACTATAATAAGAAATAAATTAGAAAGTACCTAAAAGAAAATACTATTTTAAATAGCAGCTAGCATGGGTTTAAAAGAGGAAGGTCCTGCCAAAGCAATCTTTCAGATTTTTTTTGAAGAAGCAACTAGAATAGTTGACAAAGACAAAGCATATAACATAATTCACCTAGACTTTCAAAAAGCCTTTAATACAGTCCCATACCAAAGATTAATTGTGAAACTAGAAGCTGTGGACGTCAAGGTTATCTTCAAAACTGGATCTCTAGTTGATTAACTGCCAGGCGACCAAGAGTGCAGATGAGAGGAGAAAGTCATCAGTGGAGTCCCTCAGTGGTCTCTCCTTGGACCATTACTTTTTCTGATTTATATTAATGACATTGATTCTGATATAGTTAGTAAACTTGTCAAATCTGCAGCTGGCACTAAAATTGGAGGGATGGCAGACACTGAGGAGGCAGCAAAATAATTTAAAGTGACCTGGACAACCTTCAGAACTGGGCAAACACCTGGAAAATGCACTTTAATGTAGAAAAGTGCCATGTGCTACAGGTGGGCAAAAGGAACATCAATTATAAATACAATATGGGAGACACGGTCATACAGGAAGCAACCTCTGAAAAGGATTTAGGGGTTTATAGTGACATAACCTTTTCATTGACTAAGCAATGCACAGAAGCAATTAAAAAGGCAAATAAAATGTTAGGTGATATCAAAAAACTGTTGAATTTACGTCAAGGGACATTATGCTCAAACTATATAATGCACTCATAAGACCACATCTGGAGTATTGTGTGCAGTTCTGATTACAAGAAAGGTACAAAAAACACATAGCAGCACTTGAAGCTGGGCAGAAGAGAGCCACCAAATGCATCCCAGGACTTAAGGCCATGTCCTACTCTGACAGACGCGGAGAATTAAACCTGTTTAGTCTCGCGCAGAAGAGACTGCATGGGGACCTACTGCAGGCATTGATAAAGTAGATCCAGCCGAATTCTTTTGTCTTAAGGGTGAAACACACACACAAGGACATCAGTGGAAATTAAGGAGAAGAGCATTTAAGACTGAAGCCAGGAAGCACTTCTTTACACAAAGAGTTGTGGGACTCGAGAACAAACTACTGAGACATTGAGTTGAAACAGGAACCTTGATGACCTTTAAGAAGAATCTGGGTAAGATATTGGGACAACATGGTTTTTAGCTAAACAAGCGAGCTTGATGGGTTGAATGGTCTTCTCTCATTTGTCAAATTTCTTTTGTTCCTATGTTCTTACTTTTCTTACTGCTTAAGCCATAAAAGTGAAAAAAAAGTCTCTTATCAGAAATGAATGGAAGAGGAAATGAGTTATAAATTATGTAAGCATCTCTCTGTAAGCACAGAGTGAACAAATATGTACTCGGCATTTAAATTACACTAATAACTACAGCACAGCTTCACTATCTGCAAAATATTTTTGTAAAGATGGGATTTTATCAACTGCAACTATAAAGATTTGAACTAATGAATTACACCCGTGTTGGGGAAAACTTTCTCTGTGTATTTGCAAGTGTTTCTGAGTGTACCTTTCCTGTGTAACTAAAACTTTCTGTGCCGTCTATTTCCAGCAAGTTTACCATGTAGGTGATGAGATCATTTGACATTTAACTTTGTAATTGTGTTATTTATATATAATAGAGTTTCAATTTAATAATAAGATGTTTGCTAAAGAGTTTTCGTCTACTTGAATATTTTGGGACTTAGAAGGATATAGCATGTTTTATGGATATTATTTATTTCTATGACTGATGGAAACAGAAGTATTTTGTAGCTGTGTTATTCAGATTTTCCTAGTTTAATAAACTAATGCTCTCTTATATTTACACAGTCTTCTGTAGTGATCCAAGCAGTTAATTTGGAGGGCTCCCTTATGCTTTTTGTAATAAAGAACATGTCACATCATTTTCTAACCCACTTAATCCAGACCAAGATCATGGGTGGCTAGTTGGGGCCTGTCCTAGACGGAGCAGTACCCTGGTTTTATATTAGTATAAATTTATAATAAATTTATAATACATTGACAGTCCATGTCACGACAAACACATACCCACACATGAAACGTACATTAGTGTCATTAAGTCACCTAACACACATTTTTGGTCAGTGGGAGGAAACTGGATCACCTGGAGAAATCAGCAGTATCACCACGCCACCATTATAGTGGTAATGTCAACTGTTATTTAAGAAGATTTCTCTTAACAACAAGAACAGGTTTAGAAATGGAACTGCAGTGAATATGCTAATGGAAGATCAGAACCACTGGGCGTGCAACAAGAACTGTGCTGTGATGTATGGTTTCGACAATGTATGGTGAAGCTGTTTGAGTGTCCACAAACATCATGGAATGTAGAAGTACTGCAGCTTGGGTCTTGCTGAAAGAGCTGCTTTGAGGTAAAGCATACAACAAGGACTGAGTTGGAGCTATGGCTTAACCAGGCCTGCAGAGACATGTTGTCAGCTGCAAGGACTAAGTTGTTACTGTTGTTTATCCATGCTGGAAGAGCCATTTTGGCTTCTGTGTATCTTGAGATGAAAATTAAAATCTTTAAGCTAGGTGTCACCTTTGGTATTCCTGTTATACAATAAATCAGTATCTTTCCATGTTCTTGGTTATTTAAATAATTTCAATGAATTATTGGCTTTTAACTAATGTTAACAGCTAGACCTGCGGTGGGTTGGCACCCTGCCCAGGATTGGTTCCTGCCTTGTGCCCTGTGTTGGCTGGGATTGGCTCCAGCAGACCCCCATGACCCTGTGTTTGGATTCAGCAGGTTGGAAAATGGATGGATGGATAACAGCTAGACAGGGAACTTAGTACAGTTGCTTTCCCGCTTAAATAAGGTAATATCAATTGTAATTTAGTGATAGAATTGTTCATTTCTTTAAATAGTTTTATTTCTTTTTGGTGATTTCACTTTACTGTTGATTTGAGTTGGCTCATAGTTGGTAACTAGGCGGAGTGGTATTGTTACTAACTTTGAGAAAGAACAGGTTGTATTTACTGCACTAAATACCTTGCAGGGTGTTTATTCATTTTTTTAAAAATCTTTTTTAGAACCCCTTTTTTATTTTAAATAAAACACCTTACATTACATAATGATTCAATTTTTCTCTGAAATTAACATTTATCAACAAAGCCCCAGACCTGCGCTCCATCCTGTTTCAAAGCAGCCAGTAATTTTACCTTGAGATGTCAACAATGTCTTTAACTATCTTTCACATACTTTTAAAAATGTTATGTTTAAGAAATTTGGCCCCCCACAAGTAGCAATAGCATATGAATCGGTGACATTTTTATGTCCCTATAATTAGAATCTGCTGTCTTTAAAAGCTAGTGAGTCATCACAAGCCTATCTGAGCTACCTTTTTTAACTACAATAGCTGAAATACCCGGTGTTGCCTGGTAGGTAAATAGTGTTTTTTTTTTTTTTTTAATTGTTTGAGAAAAATATAATTAAAAAAAACCCCACAACTTTAAAAATAAAAGTAAATTAACAAACAATGAAGACTCACTAATGTGCTTGCCTTGCAGTCTTGTATGCATGTTATCATCCAGTTGACCCTCAGAACGGGCCAAATCTATTTAATTTCAAAAGCAACAGGCACGCGGTGATGTTCCAATATAAAGAATGCTGGCAGTCACCTCCAGTTGGCCCTCTGGTGGTCATTCTGAGTGTCAACTGGATGATAACATACATACAAGACTGCGAGATCACCCCACACCCCCCTACCCAGAAGGGGGTGTGTTAGTGTTGATTTCACACTACAGTATTTTTAGTCGTCCAATGAGAAACATGTACCGAGTTTCGTGAAAATCGCTCCAGCCATTCGGAAGTGATACTGGAACATGCATACATACACACATACATTGACTTATATATATATATATATATATATATATATATATATATATACAGATAAATATATATATATATATATATATATATATACAGATAAATATAGATTTCTAGATATTTATAGATATAGATATCTAGATATTGTAATGTAAAGGTAATAAGCATGTATTTTTAATGTGTTCTACTAACACATGTAACTGTGGTATTTTGGACTATGACCCAATGTTGCAAATATATTTAATGAACAAAAACGTGGTAATTGGCTTTTGCTAAATTTTCTAAAAAATGTAAAATGCTCCCCAAATGCACCTCAATGTTACACCTTGAATACATTTTCTAACTTGCTGTTCTGTGCATTACAAGGTTGTTTTTTGCAATTAGTTGATACATTGTAGTTACACAATGTTCCACATCATCATTGAAATAAAATGTGAAATTAAGTATAACAGCGGCAAATAAATCTGATACAATACTCAGTTACTTTGTACTATTAAGAGACACCCATTTTCACTTAGCAACTAGAAGAACCACTTGTTGCTAAGAAAGCTTTTATGTAATGTAAAAATACCAAACCTCATACTTATTACGCACTTGTTTCTATATTGGGTGGCATGGCAGTTAGTGTTCCTGCTTCCTACAAATACAATTTTAAAAAACACTGTTATAATCATTTCAATCCATGCTAAAATTCACAAAGATAATTTTATTAACCAGAGTGGAGTTGAAAATTAATTGGCATAATGAGATGAAGTGCTAGGATTAAGCAGGGATCAAACAAGTTTTTATAATTCAGCTACAAAAAAATATACGAGCAGATGTGCTCAACATTGCATACAAAACAGAGTGAAAACCAAAAAGTTAAAGTCTTGAAATGAAATTGTTTTATCTTCCTTCACAAAAGTACCTTTCTTTATGGAAAGCATTAAACATTGTAACAAATAATAAAAAGAAACTTAACTGAATCAAGACATTATAATAGCTCACTACATCATGGCATTTTCCAGCAGTACCATTTCAAAAGCCAATGTTTTCGATACTAAAAGCCAAGACAATAAATCCCAATGTTTAAATTCAACAGTTGGAGTTAAGAGCCAGAAAACCTGAACTTCAAAAAAAATACATTTTGTGTTGCCTTTATTTTTCGGTAGCGTCATGCATATACTGCATGTTCTGGAATTATGGTCTTATGCACCTGCTTATCCTTAAATGGCTGCAGAAACTAACTGATGGTGTTACTTTCATTTCTGCACATGAAACAGGCATATGCATATTGATACCAATGGCACCCTGGCATGATGTATATGAGAATATAATTATATGCATGTGAAAAACATGAGGCAAAATGCAAATAAATATAATTTTCAATAATAATAATAATAATAATAATTCATTACATTTATATAGCGCTTTTCTCAGTACATCTTGTACTTGTGGCTGAGAAAGCAGACTGATAGAGACAGCCAAGAAAAGTTGGGGTACCACTCTGGTAACTCCTTTTAATAGTATAAACAAAAAAAGACCGCCAGCAAATGGCTCAAAACAACAGTGAAATAGCAAGTGATCAGGATCTGTGTCTTCCTTGTGTGTCAGTTTGGCATCTAATGCCACCTCCTGGGAGCAGGCTGGTATGATAGGACTGGGACAGAAGGGGCAGAACCTTCTCTGGGTGTCGAGGCAGGCTAAGGTATGTTCTTGGGGCTGTGGAGGAGGAAGGAGAAGATAATGATAGTTAGCATCAGCACCACCTCTCATCCTGGAGTGGAACTGCTTCCCTCATTGCAGCCAGGAAGGTGGTCCCCAAGCACACATGCCTGACAATCTACACATATGCAGGATCTGATCATGACGTTTATTAACCACATTCAAGATAAATAGATAGATAGATGAAAGACACTATATAATAGATAGGCTTGAAAGGCACTATATAATACAGTATATACTGTAGATTGGAAACGTGTTAATTTAGAAGAAAATGTTAAATGGTATTGTACTGTATAAATCATAAGACACAGAATTGTTCTCCCACAAGATAAAAAAGAGTTAACAGCAACCAAGAGATTAGGACTAAGAGATGGACTGAAGCTAAAACAAATAATGGTGGTCAAGACTAAGAAGTCAAATAATCTTGCAAAGAATCCCAAAACATAACACAAAAAATCACAAATAACCTAAGCCAGAAAACTGAAAGAACTTTGAAAGAATACACATGACAATCCTTTGAATAAGAATCCATAATCTTAAACAGTGTGCAGTGCTGACCCTTATACTGGCGGTCATATCACATCATCTTGCATGACTTCCAGTACTACGTTTCCTATGTTTCCATGTTACAGTATCCATCACCTAAAATGGCTCCGTCATTGCCTGAAATTATAAAACAAAACTAATGAATTAATTCTTAAACTATTATTATTAGCTATTATTATAAAATAATATTAAATATAAATAGTTCTTAACTTTGAGAAAAAATAACAAGGATCTTAAGAAAAATTTGTAAAACTCAAAATAAATTTAAATAGCAAATAAATAAATGATCAGTGCCAGATCTTGACAAAAAATGCAGTGTGAGTACAAATGAGACAATAAAGAATGACGTGTTGGGGTCTCCACTGAGGTCTCCATTTAATGGCAATGGTTTTTATATTGAAAAACAAAAGGCATTGCAAAAGTGAATGCAAACATTTACTGGTCATTAGCAGCTGAGGTCGGGTTGCTCCAGCAGGAAGTCTGACTCTGACATTTGCAGTTCATGTAATGAGCGCCAATTTCAGATCATGTCATTTGTTTTATAGCCAGATGACTAGAAGGCCAGACCAGAGGCATCATCATTCTTCTGCTGAGGGCTCCTCCTCCACTCTGTGGCTTGAAAAAGAAGAGAGCTTAGTAGTTGTGTCTCACCCCTCTTTGTCACTCAGTTTACTTCATGAGTGGAGCCTCCCACACACTCCTTCCACACGTGTGCATAACAGCAGGTAAATGTAAAGTGCAAGAAGCAACAACTCTGAATCCTTTATGAAAGACCAATGGTAGCACCGACTGGGAGTTCGCCACAAAGTACAGTATAACAGCTGTTGGAAAAAATGAGTTCATACAGTAGTCCTACTGTCAGCCCACTTGGATAAGTCTGGTGAGGATGGCGGTCTTCTCTCTAACCAGAACTGCATGGAGGCAGTCAATGTCATCATCCATGATATCCAGTAATTTATTAAGTGCCCTTCTATCCACTATTACCTACTTTAATTACTTATCCTTATTATGATTGTATAATTTATTGCATTAATGCTGTATTAATGGATTACAAAGATAAGTACTAGTCCTTTTTACAGCTTTGACAGAAAGCAAGAAGTTATTTAGTAAATTTTATAAGAGGCACAAAACACACAGGTAGGATACAACTTTTTTCTCTAAATCCATTTATAGCTGGTGTTCTCTGTTTAAGAGCTTGCCTTTGGAAATGGACAATTTTTTTTTAACTTCTTTAATACTTTAAATTATGATACCTTTTATATTATACTTAGGAAAATTGAAAAGCAATATGCAGAAAACAGCATGTATTGCTTTTAAAATACCCTAAGCAGTTCCTCATAATCTGGATAACCCACTGCTATGGGCTCTACACGCTTTATTACACAGCAAGTGGAGCAAAAAGGCTACTGCATATTGTAACCATAGCTGTTAGTTTGTCTGAAAATTTACTTTTATCTTTTGAGGAATGCTTATTCAACAAACATTACTGTTTGAGAATATTTGTTTTCTTTCAAATACCCATTATCTATATAAAACTTTTTCTAAAGAGATATGAGTTTTTGTAGTTAATCCTCTTTTAGTGAGATTCATTTGTACTAGCATGTAGTTATGCTTTATTTAAATGTAAATTTTATTACTTAGAGGAAGAAGTTAAGCAAAATGACACCGTTAATTGGCTAACTAGAAAGATTACAATTTAGTACAATACAAGATTACATAGTTAGCCAATGAAAGGTGTAATTTTACTTAATTTCTTACCACATCCATAATGGCTAACACGGTACAACACTCTAGTATTACTTTGCTGTTTAAGTGCTATTTATGTAATAATTTTAGCCTGTTACTAATAAAACGTACAGTGGCACTGTTTGTACACCTGGTAGTAGAGTCACTATCTCTCAGCAGGCCTGGGCTCATTTCCTGACTGGGATGCTGTCTATGTACACTTTGAAAGCCCTTCCACTGACACTTGAGTGTGGACCTGAGACAGTATTTGATCCTAAAGTATGGTGTGTATGTGCCCATTAAGGGGTTTTCCTGATATTCAAGTTTGGTTTTTTTTACCTTGTTCAAAGAATCAGGATAGACTTTTCTTCAGTATGACATATAAGTGTATGTGTATATATATGTATATATATATATGTATATATATATATGTATATATATATATGTATATATATATATGTATATATATATATATATATATGTATGTATGTATGTATGTACAGGTAAAATTCCGTTACAACAAACTCCCAGGGACCTAAAAAATATTTTGTTGTAACGCAAATTTTGTTGTAGAGATTCTATATTTGTTGCTAGTGCTTTCTTTAACTTGCATCCAGGCGTTTGCAATCATTTCAATAGCTTCTTTCGCGTTAATTTTAATCTCCTCCTGCCTACAAGTTACGCTGACGGGAATTTTTCACAGCATTTCCTTGTGATGATACACTTTCAGGGTGTGAATGATGCCCAAATCCAATGGCTGAATTTCTGCCATGCAATTGGGTGGGAGGAATTCAAGGCAAACATTATCTAAATGTGGAAGCATGTTGTAGGCAGCACAGTTATCAATCAGAAGCCAAATCATCCTTTTTTTTCTTCATATTGTGAGGTTTCTGAACTCTTTTGAGACCCCCCCACTCTCCACCCAACGGGAACGACATGCTGAAGTGTGTCCTGAAGCACAATTGCAGCATCTATGGAAGATTATTTGTCCGTTGCTGGGGCAGGGCAATAGGAGGCTCACAGCGCTGCAGTGAAGCACCACAGAAGCAAATCATAACAGATCAGGGTTGCGCTATAAGTCCCTGTCTTGCACCCCAAAACACGAGGCTGAGTCTCAGTACTTTAGCAAAACCAGCTTTATTCAGCTTGAAATAGGAACGGCACAGTTATTTATTGTAGCAGGATCTGCCACTCTGCTATACACAGACATAGCAGTCAGGCAGAGTCATTCAGGTTAGTGATCAAGTAATCCTGTTATCTGCATTTTCAATGTATGTGCTCCTAACCTTGCATCACCCATCGAGATCTTTTCTGTTTACTTTGGCGGAGAGATGCAGCATATCTGTGAGCCTGCTATTGCCCCGTACAGACACGGTGATCGCACTTTGGGATGCTCTTTGGCTTGCTGTCTATTTGTGGGAGGTCCCAATTGAGTTTACAAACCTCACATTTTCTTGAATGAGTGCCGCATTAATAGGAATGTTTCTTGAACGAGCATCACTGAACCACATAGAAACTGCTTTTTTGACTTTTTCAAATGCAGCAGTTCACATACGTTTGCAACCCGGAATTTTTCTTCTTTTTTTGCTCTGCCTTTCAAGAAAGTTGACAGTGTCAATGGCGAAATTCCGAATTCACTGGCGATGTCGTTTTTCTTTTTGCTGAAATCGAGAGCTGCAAAAAATTAAAGTTTTTTTTTTCTAATATGAACTGTTATTGTTTTTTTCGTGTCTGCCGCTTCTATAGGAGGGTGACAATGAGTTAAATTCCAAAGGATGTTTTTCAAATGTTGACGAGCAATAAGTAAAAGGTATCACTGAAAACCACTGAAAACAAAAACAGCAAAAAAAAAAAAAAAAACAGTAAGAAGAAATTTCAAAGAAAGGAATAAAAATGACAGTGTTTCTGTTTGGGGATCATTGTGCACAACTGAGCTGCGACCACTGAACTAACTGCTCTGTGGATGATTCATTCAGGCATTTCAAGGTCTTTTGTGCACTTCATTATAATGAAAGTATCTGCTGAATGTACTTTGTAGTAACGAGATTTCTATAGACTTATGTCATATGGGGAAACTGTCGGGACCATAAATATACTTCGTTGTAATGAAAATTTCGTTGTAAAGATATTCATTGTAATGGAATTTTACCTGTATATATATATCTTTATATATAATCTTCATTTGGATCTTGATCTTTGTTTGTCCGCGAATTCCACGAATGCGTAGACCACCTTCCAGTTTAGTACGTTGTTGTTACTCACGGATGTCAACAATGTGCCGGAATAACAAAAGGGGTGGTGGACAGTGTTACGCTGGTTAGCTCCTGAGGCCTGGTTAGAGAATGAGATTGCCGAAGATAAAAGGTACGTGCCTACGTAACATATGAATGAAAGAAAGACAGTGGGTAAAATGAATAAAAGCGTAACAGCACGTTCCGGAAATTATTATTGTTACGTTGTAGCCGGCGAGTGCTGCGCGTCTCACAGTTGTACCCTCGCTTGCTCACATATCAGTGAAGTGATCCCTATTTATGTTTTAAAGAGCCTGGATACCTATGTGTCCCCCTTTTATAACCATTGCTCCGTGTCTATTGCCTTACTCTTTGGATTGGCACAAAGCAACCTGCGAGATTGGAGAAAGGTTGAGAAGAGATCGTGAGAGGAAACGACAGAGTCGTGAAAACGAGACGAACTGTGAACGAAGAGAAGCAGAAGTGCTCCTACACCACCACATAATTACTATTTGGACAGTGATTCCGAGTAGGCCGTTCCTATCGAATCAATGTCCAAGGGTTTAGTTTTGTAATTTTGTTTCCCTTATAAAAAATCATAATGCTGTGCGACGAAGGGCCCAGTTCACGACTGGCAGCTGCGTTTAAACAGGGAGCCCTTCACAGACAACTTTAACACGCGCAACGTAGTTGGGTGCACATGGCTAGTATATATATATATATATATATATATATATATATATATATATATATATATATATATATATATATCCATCTATTTTCCAACCCGCTGAATCCGAACACAGGGTCACGGGGGTCCGCTGGAGCCAATCCCAGCCAACACAGGGCACAAGGCAGGGAACCAATCCTGGGCAGGGTGCCAACCCACCGCAGGACATATATATTATATATATATATATATATATATATATATATACTATATATATATATATATATATATATATATGTATATATAATATACATACATACATACATACAGAAAATGTGTGAAGGAGTTGTAAGAACTACATAAACTGTTGTTCTGTGCAATTGCAATTATCTTTATTAAAATGAATTAAATTAGAGAAAACACATCATTTTCTAGGTTTCATCACAATTTCCTTATATCCATATATTATTAAAAATACATGAAAAAAAAGAGCCTTAAGTATTTGCTGAAAAGACGTCAGTGAGTCTTTGACTTATGGATGTCTTCTTAAAAATGTATTATTATTCTTACACCATGTCATGGCAATGAATAAAACACCAGGACCTTTAACTGTGTGGGCCTGAATGTCGCTTTTCATTTAATCATTATATATAATATACATATAACACATCAAAATATGGGATGACTAAGGCAAATTTTAGTTCTTTTATAGCTGCTGTCACTATTTTACTATCCTGTTTCTAAGCGTTTTTGACATTTTCCTTCTTGTTAATGGTGTCCCAGTGCAGTTATTTTTATCCCTTCCCCTAAAAAATAGTTCATTTTAACCTGTGCCTTCCTTTTTACCTAAAAACTGCACCTGCAAGAGCTTGTCTCTTAAATATTCACCCAATTTCTTATAGCATAAGGTGTGAGACAACTTAATTTCACCAGGCATCTTTATATTTTCTTCATTTGATCAGCCCATCTACTTTCTAATCATCTGACAATGATTTGTAGTTCTAACCCTTGAAGTTGTAGTTTCATAAAGTGAAAAGAAATCTAAGCAGCCAGAAAGAGTAAAACTCCTGCAGGTTTACTAAGTACATACATTAGAAGCCTGGAATGCCAGTGTTCATACCAATTCAATTAAAGTTTCCTTGAAAACAATTAACATTTAACGTTGAATCGCTTCTAGTTAAGAATTCTCGCCAGCTGTAATTTCTCAGCTTCCCATTCCTGAACTTTTAAATAGTTACTCACTGATCATTCAGTATCCTTTAATTAAATATTTTCATCCCTTATTAGTCAGCTAATATATCATAACAGTAACTATCATTAAGGAAAATGTAGGAGTTATAATCATGCTGTCCATGGAAAATCTGAAGAATGAAGCCGTCACAAGTCAAATACAGTATACTCTGCTAGTGAGTTTTGTTAAAAAATTGTTACATTTGATGAGCAACTTGGAAATGAATTCATTAATCATAGACAATCACTAGAGAACAAAAAGAGAGAGACACTTAAAAGAATTGTGGGAGTACCTCTTCAGAGGGAGGATATCCCGTCGTACTTCTGTATGTCACACTTCTTACACATTTCAGCAAAAATGATGTGCTCTCATTGTCCTTGCAAACAGTTTAATAAAAATAAGGGCATTATTGCCAGATAGGAAAAGTTATTATCTCATTAAACAGGTCTTGTTTTGTATTCCATTAAATAAATCCATTTTCTAAAATGTCTTATTTCACGTTTAGGGTGAAACAAGCATGGATGAGGCACACAGCGCCATATTCACTAACACTGAGCCACTTTGGAGTGACCAATTAGCTCAGCACATGCATCTTTGAGATGGGGGATGAAAATATCATGCATTACACCACATTTTATCTTTCAAAGTCTGCAAGTAAAAGATTACTGCATGCAGATTTACAGTATGTATTATAAAATATATTGATGATTGATAATAGATTCATAATAACTATTCTACTTTATCGTTGTGGCAGACGGCCGAGGCCCTTGCCCATCCGGGACACCACTGTGATGGAAGGATCGGGAGAGAGGGCATATTCAGGACAATACCTTCCCCCAGAACATGAGTGGGCAACCACCCTGGCTCACAGTGGGGCCATCGGTTTGGAGCTTAGAAGCTCAACTCTGCTGGGGCTCGTGGCCACCACCAGGGGGCGCCTGGATATTTTCATAACCCTGGGTTGCAGCACTTCCACCACACATGAAAGTGCTACCGGAAGACAATCTGGGATCACCTGGAGCACTTCCAGGTGCCCTATAAAAGGGGCCGCTTCACTCCATTCGAGAAGGCAGAGTCAGGAGGAGGTGGACAAAGCTTGCTGGGAGAGGAGTGAAGGTGGCAGAGGAAGAGAAGAAAGGACTGTGTTTTGCTATTGGTGCTGTACTGACTGTGCTGTGAGCATGGGGAACGGTGGAAAGCATAGGCCACACGGAAAAGAAATTAAACGTGTGCTGAACATTAATTGTGTCTGCCTGTCTGTGTTGGATAGGGTGGCTGGTACACCCCTGGGCTTCACACCCTTTACAAATCTTATACTGTAATTTGTATAAAAAAATAAATGTATAAAAAAATAAAACGAGTGCAAAGGCCTTACTTTGAGTCTTCCAAACAACAAAAAACAACGATGGGTAATTTAAAGAGGAAGAGAGTATATTGTGTGTCCTTTAGTTGATCACTTACAGCAAACAATGAAGGAAAAGCCTAATGTGCTGCACATTCTATTGGTTATGCTATATTTTTGGGTATATGTACTGCATTCTGTAAATACGGTATGTGTGTGCATCTACTGAAAGTTCTTTTGGTTTATGCTGATTGCAGCAGGGATAGTGGGATTGCATAGCAAAGAACCAGCTAAAATAACTGATGATGATAAATGTTTTTACTTAAGCATCCTGCTGCAGCTCACTTCTACATCTGTCACAATTTGAGGTTTGTTAACTGCAGTGGCCCTGTATGATATCACATTGGTTGCACAGTGGGAAGCCCTGAGACAAGAATGGTCTTCCTGTCTTCTTGGTCTTCATCGCCTTTGCTGTTCAATATACTGTACATGTATATGAGTTATAGATGGTGCAATAACCTTCATTAATGAATATCATAAAGACAGTTGATGACGGTCAAAGGGTAACTTTGTTTTTGAAGGAACCAGGAAAAGTATGGGAGTCACACTGTTTAAATCTTATCACTCACATTCAAATCATGTCTTTGTTTGTTCAAGGATTAATCATTTTATATAGTGATGGAACATACTATAAGAGTATTCTCTCTTTGGCAGACTTGACTGTTTAGAGACATACTTCACAAACTAAAGTGAACTAAAGTGAAGATAATCATTACAATATTCCTCAAGTGAAATACAACACAAATGGATACTGCACCCAAAAGATATATTTTTATATGTTACCTACCCCATGTTTTAATGGAGGCTCAAGAAAAAAAAAAGTGCATTTCTACCCTTCTGTTCACATTTTGACTACGACAAATACTGGACAGACCCTAATTGCTCACTTTGAAAACATTCACATTCTTGCAAATACTTGCCGTCGTCTGTGAAGACCACTCTCAGGATGCCTCCTATGCCTTGACTTCCCCTCGTGTGTCTCAGTCTCTAGCACGGCAATTCCTCGTTTGATTGCATCACCTAGGCCAAACTGACTAATCGGATTACTTAGAATGACGGGACACACACACACACAAAGTAGTATTTCATTACATAGTAGATTTATAGTAAAGTGAAATTTCACAAATACCTCCTTTCTCTATCATAGAATGTGTTTGTAATGTCAATTTGCTTTGTCTAACAAAATACTGATGTTGTTACTATGCACATTAATGATTAAGATTCTAATTCACATCATTTTCAAATGGCGTGAAAACTGGAAAGCTTACAACTGACAAAATAAATCAATTGTTGAGTTTCAGTTTTAACAATTAATCAACCTGGATTTATTATATTTAAAATTGGCGCTCATACCTAGGCATTTAACACAGTGTTACAGAACTGTAGAATATAATCATGCCTTTATTATTTTCTGCAGTGTAAATTCTGTACTGGGAAGGCACCCTAGAATTAATTCATAGGGGCACTCTCTTGTACTGAGTGGTTGACCGCTGAATTTTTTTTAATGCTCGCTTGGCAGCATTTAACATAATGTGAATAGGATGCCAGTCTACACCAAGATTCACTTACTATATGTACACACACACACCCTCACTCACACTCACTACATATTGACATCTAACTTGACCTGCATATCTCAGTGATGAGTTAGAAAACCCGAATACCTGGAACCAAACACACTGACACAGAGAGAATATGGAAACGTCATGTAGATTGTGTCACTGAAATTATAAGAGAAACACAAATTTTCCTTTCTGCCTAGGAAATAATGTTTTAAGACTCTGTGAGAACTTTGTCTGAGGTTATTTCTTCTCCAAACTCCTATTTTTCAAATTAGCATTCAAATATTTGATGCCTGTTTTGATAAACTGTAGACATCAAAAGAAGACATTTAAAGAAGTCTCATCTGAGTAATGCTCTTGTGCTAGTGTTTATCTGATAGGAAGATGTTGAATGGGAAGAATTTATAATCCATTTTATTTCTCAGCCCATGCAGAGAAACATCAGTAAATCCCCAAACCTTTCTGTCAATCAGGTTTCCTTTGTTAGCTTGTATAGCAGATGAATTATACAAAATGCAGTATTTCCATTTTGAAAGATAGCTGGGTATCCATTTTAACAACAAAATTGGGAAAACGTTCCATACTCTTCATAAAGTTCTTTGTCCTTTTGTTTTGGGGTTTTATAGGAAAAAAAAATTTCCTGTCCCCGTAGATGAGGGACGGTGAGAAGTGAAATAGTTTCTTTCTGTGTCTGAAATTTTATATGGACTTATTATTTGTGGGAGCAACTGTGGTTTGAGATAGTGGAAAGCAGAATCATATCGGGCATTCACATCTTTTAGGAAACCTCTGGTGTTGAGTTCTGAGTCAGCTATAAGGAAATAAAAGGTGTCTCACTGCATGAAACTATTTAGCATCGAAGAGTACCCACCCTAGGAGAGGGTAAAGTGGGAGTCATAGTGAGATGAAGTAGTGTGCTTTCTTTCTTTTTCAAGAGCAGCCTCATATTGTCTACTTGCTATGGATACAGGAAAATTTCTTTTTTCATGCTAGTTAAGTGTGCATCATTGAAAAATGTTGTTTCTATTAAATGTATCTGAGGTCGCAAGAAGATGCAATGTTTTTATTCTCAACGTAGTCAGTCTCCAGTTTTATTTCCTGCTGCATTATTAATATCTGTTATTGCACTGAAAACTTCACTGTTTATATATTTGGTCAGCCGCTTTTAAAACTGCCTTCAGTATTCCCAGAGTATTACAGGAGAAACCTCTGGGGAAGCATTTATCTCTGTAAACCTATTAATTTGTGTGGATATGAATTTTATGAAGTCCTCATCTGATAGCAACATTGGATCTAGTTGTCAATTATATGGCAGTTGAATTTGAACATCATAATGATTTAAGCTCCAGAATCAAAGGAGCACGGTCAGAGATGACGATGGCATCATATTTGGCAGATTTAAAAAAGTATAGTAAATTATTAGGTATAAAACAGTAGTTGATTCTATCTATCTATCTATCTATCTATCTATCTATCTATCTATCTATCTATCTATCTATCTATCTATCTATCTATCTATCTATCTGTCTGTCTGTCTGTCTGTCTGTCTGTCTGTCTGTCTGTCTGTCTGTCTGTCTGTCTGTCTGTCTGTCTGTCTGTCTACTTTCACAGACAGAGTTACAAAGTGCGGTACACAAGGACAGCCATTTAAAACACACAGTTACAGACAGTGAAAATTAAAACCAAACTAACATTCTAACAGACGTAACCAAGTCCGGGATAACCGTGAGGCTACCCGTATGCTAATATAAACTGGTGCATCTTCAACTGTTTTTCTAAGTGTATCAGTTGTATCAGCAGCCCATAAAGCACAAGGAAGGCTATTTCACCATTTCGTTGAGACAGACTGAAAAGCCTGATCCCCTACAAGTCCTTAGCCTAGTACATGGAACTATAAGGAGCCCCTGGTATTAATGTACAGGGCACGTTCCTCCACACGCTCTGAGATGACTGGCCCTAACACTTATAAAACATCAGCTGATAGGCTACTCTCTTTCCATTCCCACACAACAAAAAAAACTCCTCTTGGCTTGGTCACTGTCATAAGTAGGTTTGAACTTCCATTCTGTGTCCACAATAATTTTCTTCAAGTGCTCCAGTTTCTCTCATTCCAAAACGTCCATGTTAAGTGAGGTGTATAGGTGTGTCGTGTTTGAGGTTAGTTTCTGTCTTGTGCCTGGTAATGTCAGCCTACACTCCAGCTCCTCACAACCCTGAAACAGAAAAATGGAGTCAGTAACTGGACAGAGGAATAGATTAATTATGTCTTTTAGGCAACAGAGAACATCTGCTATTGTCAGCTGTTGGCTTGGTGCCAAGTCACAGATAATAACTGAAGCCACAGCCCCGAGAATTGAATTATTTCTTTTTAAACTACAATCAACCCAGTGTCACATTCATGCTATTTTATTATACATTATACATTTTTTAATGTAATGATATCCCCTTTTTGTTGAAGTCAGACATCATTTACTGTATTACTGTTCATTTAAACAGCATGTTTTGTTCTTAGATACTTCCCTAGATCACTTAAAGAGACAGCTGTGTGACTGACATTTAAACAGCTTCTGCTGCGCTACTGTGGCTATGATTTTATTTGTTAATACCTTTATTTCCTCTAACATAGCAGGCTACTATAATGAGACTTCAAAACAGCGATTCAGTAGCTTCATCTCAAAGCCTCTAGCTTTCAAATCATTTTTTGTTAACAATGGGTCTGCAGAATGATGCGAAAATACTAACTTGACTCAATAGAATTTACTGATAGACTGCAACTCTTGTCCCTATTGTCACAGAAATACAATGGAATAAAAAGACATGAAAGATACAGGAAATTACTAGATTTGCAATGCCAAAGCAGGACATTAGGAAGGTTCCTCAATCCATAAAAATTGAAGTCTATCATGAAATGGGGCACACTATATGCTTACCTCTTTAAAACTATTAATGTTCTCTTCATTGTACAATCACTGTTACATTATGAGTGCTCTTGAACTTTTCGGTTTAACTTTCAGTCATTTAATCTTTGCCTTTGCTGTCCAACTTATTATAAATAACTTTGCAAAATAGCTACAAATACAGTAAAACCTTGGATTGTGAGTAACTTGGTCTGCAAGTGTTTTACAAGACGAGCAAAAATTTTTAATAAATTTTAACTTGATAAACGAGCAAGATCTTGCAATACGAGTAGTACGTATTGTGAACACGGTAAACGCGGCCCACAGGGGACATGGCCGCTCCTCTGAAACTCCCTCTTAAACAGTGATACATTGGGAAACAAACACAGCCTACTGCTTGCTGCCGTGCCGCATGATCTTTTTGTCGCATGGGGCTTTGAACATTTAAAAGACCGTACCACAGCAGTCCTAATATCTCACTACCTTGTCTCTCTTCCCCAAGATATCCTCTGCTCCAGTCGGGGCTCCTGAGCCACCGCACCCCTTTGAGGAGGAAGATTTTGTCTTCTTTTGATCAAGAGGTGGAGCTGTGGCGACCAGTTTCCACAGTGTGCCCGGATCGCTCCTGAAAGAGACTTGTGTTTTGTTCCGCCAGTATTAGAATAAAGTTTCTGTCTCTTGAAAACCCTGAGTGAACCTGTGCAACATTGTGACCAACGCGTGACAGCATACGTTTTGTCTGCCGAGCGTTACGTGATCACAACTGAGCCAATGGCTCATTCTCTCTCTGCAGGATTGTGGGTAATTGTCTCCCACGCTCGGACTCAGTAGGCATGCCTCACTCATATAGTCAACATCCGTACAAACGTATACTGCATACTAAAGCATTGTGACCACGTGTGTGTGCGTAACGATTATTTTCAAAGCTAAAGTGCAGGTGAATTTGTTTTATATATTTTTACTTGATATTTTTTATTAATCATTTTTATATGAATATTTTTGGGTTGTGGAACGAATCATGAGTGTCCATTTTTTTCTTATGGGGAAATTCACTTTGATATACGAGTGCTTTGGATTACAAGCACGTTTCAAAAAGCAAAAATGAATTATGCTCGCAAACCAAGGCACCTCTGTATATCTTATTGAATAATTTTCTCATAAAGCAGTGCAAATATAACTATGTTAAAAGTGACAGACACATAAAACTCTTAAATCTGTATAATTCAATTCCAAGAGACAAAGACAATCCCATTTGTGCTGTAAATAAACTAAGGGCAATGTCATATTTGGCGACTTTTTCAGCGATTTTCAGTTACATAAACTCAGCAAGTCGGGGGCAGACGGTGGCATGCACCCGTGAATTCAGTCACGTAATGTGGCATGCCCAATGACTCAGTCCATCTAGTCCATGATTCACATTGGCAAAATCAAACAGGAGAGCTGACAAACAATGAAAGCTGATTTGCAAGTACAATATATTTAGGCGGAATTGTGGCTCTGAGGGTAGGGATCTGCACTGGTAATCGGAAGGTTGCCAGTTTGAATCCCGTAAATGGCAAAAGGGACTCTGCTCTGTTGGGCCCTTAAGCAAGGCCCTTAACCTGCAATTGCTGAGCGCTTTGAGTAGTGAGAAAAGCGCTATATAAATGCAAAAAATTATTATTATTATTATTAATACATGTAATGCAGCAATAAGGACCTCACAAACAGAGGAGAAGCTTGTTAGTCAGATACCTCATGTTTTGTGCAACAGAACAGAAAAAAGAAAACAAAAGTCAGAGGTTGCAGCTGAAGTCTCCGTATCTGTTAACCCTTCGTATAGCACCAGCTCATGTTATTGGTTGTCACAAAAAAGGGTTGAGCTTGACTGTGCTGGAAGGTAGGCACGTTATCACTACATTTTCCCAGCATTTTTTAAGTCCAGCGACAAGATCAACATCTTTGGACATAAAACCTGACATACCCAATGATTAGAAGTTGCATAATGTAACATCAGCTTTAGTTACATAATAAATAATTATATTAATGGCCTATTGTAGTAAGCTCTTCATAATTCCATTTTCTGATCCCAATTTATTTTATTTTAGAGTCTTGGGAGCATCAGCATTACACGTGTCACTCAAAGGACAAATGTAAAGTTCCCAGTTAATCTAATGAGAGAGGTGGAAGAAAAATCTTAGTAAATAATGAAAGAAACACACAGACACATGGAGAAGGTGTAAATCTCACACAGTATTTGAACTAAAAATGCTAAATTCATGAGGCAGCGGTGTTAACAATTGCTGCCCTGTATGAGATGTCAGTAGACGGTTTGGGAGAGCATAAGGAGGATCATGAAATCATTGGAAAGGGATATGTGGCACTTCTGATATCTATGCAAAAGGACGAATGTCCAAGTCTTTAGAGTCCTGGTGCTTCCTATTTTGCTATAAGGTTGCGAGACATGGATGCTATCCAGTGACCTGAGATGAAGATACACGCATTAGGTACTGTGTCTGTTCTGAGAATCCTTGGTTTGACTTTGTGCCTAATGGGCAGTTGCTTACAGAGTCCCGAATGTGGCACCTTACCTGCATTGTGAGAAAGTGCCATTTATGGCAGTGTGGCCATGTGGTGCGATTCTCCGAGGGTGATCTAACTCACAGGACCCTCATTGTTAAGGACCCGAGCTCAGGCCAAGGGGACACCCACATAAAACTTCGCTGTGGCAGATAGATGGTCGTAGTTTACTGGACCAAAAGCTCTTTCATCATCCGATGGGTGCGGCAATGCCCTGTACCAATGCATACTACCCAACGTGACCTTTGAAATAAAATCTTAATACAAAATTGTTATAAAATTTGCCAAGTGTTTGTTACTATTACTATAAAGATGTAGCTCTTTAACTCGGTGGATATACCAACAGAATAATGCATGGCTTTTTGCAAAACCTCTAGAGCTCATTTCCTAATAGTGGAGAACATCTTTATTAAATATTCCAGCATTTAATTTCATGGGATGCCTCATTCCTTATTTTTACATAAACTGTGCATGAGATCATTAGCAGGGTTCTTTACAATACAATTAATGATTTCACGCTGCACTACATTTACATGAAGTAGATTATATGTTTGAGTATATTTCATTTACTGGGTCAAGTCTGATTATTTTCTTTGTGTGACAAGAACTGAGATTTCATCAATGTAAGTTTATTGTGACGTCTTCAATGGAAATATTCTGGGATTGCAGTTAGCAGCTACACATGTGAGTGTGAGAAATGAGAGAGAGAGAGAGGAATTGAATTATTAAAAGAAAAGACATTTTGTGGTGTTGTGTTTTAGGGACATTAGCTTTAGGTATATTTGCTCATGCATCTTCAGTGTAGTTTAGGTGAAGATGAACATTGGCTAATGACAATAGAAGAAAAAATTGTATATATTGGAATCTGCATATCATGCTTGAGTTCAGCTAAGGTTTCTTGCTTACTTTCTTTCTCTTTGATTACATCAGTTTGTGAATTCTAAAATTAAGTATAAATCAACCAAAAGTGCCATAAGGCACTTTTAATATGACAATGTTTGCGAAAATAGGTAACACTTTAGTTTACGTAATGCAAAAATGCATCGACAGGTATTACTCATTAACTATTATGTAACACGATCCTAACAAACATTTCCTACTGACTTCATAACACGTATAAAGCATCAGTAAAGTGTTTATTCATCTCTGCAATGCGTCCCACCAACACAAATTTCAATTTGGAGGTGTCTGATGTGGCTTAACTGAGACACAGTTCTCTCAGTGTCACATATTTAGTATAAGACCTGTGAATCCTTCATATTATGTCAGTATGGCACAGAGATGAATAACCTAGCTACTGATTCTTTGTAAGTGTCATTAAACCCAAAAGGAGCCTTTGTTAAGGTCTTGTTAAATAAGAGGAAATGCGTAATAGATGTAGTACCTAGACTAAAGTGTTATTGAAAATACTACTTGTTTGATATTAAGCTTGTTCTTAGCTGTAACAGGGTGAAAACCAAACCAAATGCAACTGAATCTCTGCAGCAGTGCTATCATTTATACCATTTGCTACAGCAATATGTTATACCAGTATCGTCACACTGCACGATAACGTGCAGTGAATACACTTGACTTGAGCATTTATAGTTTTCATACTCTTTCTCTGTACGTTTAGCATTCGTTTGCTCAGAGGTTGATGCACTCGCTGCTTCCAGAGCAGTTCTTCGCTTCTCCACCCTAGTGGCCCGCTTCTAACCTTCTTTCATCTGCATTTTTTCGCGTTAAAACAAGTCAGAGTTTGTGGTGCAATTACTTAAGTACATTTTCTTTAATTTTTCACTTAAGCTGGCACTTAGGTCTTCAATCTGCTTCAAGAATGATTTAAGATATGAAGAGGTAGAGGAAGTGATGGAGAAGGTGGTAGGGATGAGAACGGCACCCGTACGCATTCACTGCATGGCCGCCATGCTGGCCTGCCGAGAGTTAGCTCTACAATAAAATTTAAAAAAAGAGGAATAAACTCTTGAGGTCAATTATCACCCAGAAAGCGGATAGTAGACGTCACATAGTTTACAGTATGTGCACCAAATTTCAAGTCAATAGGTCAAACAGTTTGCGAGCTACAGGTGATTTAAAATCCTGGACAGACAAAAGAACAGCCACGGTAGTGTATTATATAAGAACATTGTCGTGAAAAATATTGTAATACCCCCACTTTATTGATGTCTTCCTCCACCTTGCAACTTTTCAGCATCCATTTCCCCCTTCATTACAAAAGTCCCGAAGTATGCAAAAATCATCAGGTTTTTGAATTTTATAGCAATATTTTTTCTTTTGGAATTAGTTGAGCATGTCGAATTTAGTGTTTTTGTTTTGTTCCCACCACCCCCACCATAACCTGTTGTTGATGGGGGAGGAGCAAAAGCTTTAGATTTGTCAAAAATTTCGATCTTCGGTTTTCAATGGATCTCGATGTTTTAGGGTCCCCTGATACTGAAAACAACGATATCTTGATGATGGGTGTGTGTCTGTCTCTGTTTCACAGTTTCTTGAGGATGGTTTAGAGCTTAAATGGCTGATGGAAAAATACTAAACTCAAAACTTAAGCCTGTTATGAGATGACGATGTGCTGATTAGTTTTTGAGCCAAATCGTGCAAGAGAAAGAGGTACTCCAGAGGAATCCCCAAATACCGTAATTCGGCAATTATTTATGAATTCTTTTCATCAGTTTCTATTGTAATGACCTATTTTATGATCAGGAAAATCAGCATCAGAGAAGTGAATAATTACTGAAATGTAATAGAATAGTTCAGGTAACTTGTCATCTAGGACACAAAGCCTATTGATGCTTACATTTGAATTTTTTGTTCATCTTTTTCTCATTGCAATCTGATCAAGTCTGTGATACGTTCTGTTGTTTTTTTAAGGGATATTTTTGTATTAGTTAGACACTCATGTCTGTCCACATAAGGACAGGTGAGTGAACAAAAACCTTGCAGATTCATCAATAAAGCCTTCAGTTTTCAGTTACAATTTTCAGGTCACTAGAAGGGCCGGTTAGATTTTCTTGAACCACAAATTTAAGTAACTCAGTATTTCATATGCTTGCCAGTGATAATGCCATGTTTATTTAAAGCTTGTTTAGGTGAGCTCTCTACACTGCTGTTTTTGCACATTTTACTCCTACTTTTTTCCTCTGTCCAGTCAACCTATGACAAATCAGCATTCTCTTCATGGTGAACATTTTGCTTCCAGGAAAGGTACTGGCACTGACTTGCCTCTACTGTCAGCACAAAAAAGCAGTTATTGATAATGCCTGGATTTCAGTTCTGCAGTGTTATCATTTATAGGTGATAAGAATAATAATTACTTTCATTGCTGTTTTTAGATTTCAAAGCATATGATTCTTCAAGACGAGGAGCTATGACCAGCAAACTTTTCTACACGGACATAGAAAATGTAGTGTTCATGGTAGACCAGTAAGTGATGTGCATGGTTGTCTTATGGAAAATTTCAATCACTCCTGACATGAAACTTGATAACAGGCAAAACATGAGGGTTTCTTGTAAATGATCACAATGATTTCTTAATGAGCTTTTCTCAATGCAACTGCCTGAATTATTTTCAACTGGAGTATAGTGCATTTTATCAATCATGAATGCATATATTACAGTATGTCCCTTAGAATTCCTTTCCTGGCTTCCAAGGAACAGTGCTACAATGCTGCCTGATTTGTGTTCTCTGCCTGCATTGTGCTTCATTTAGGAAAGCATATCCCTGCAATGCACTACTTGCGACTATAAATTGTTACGCTGCTTTGCTCCATGGGTTTCTCTGCTTTCAACGCACTTGTGATATGGCAGCAGTTATGATGGCAGGATCAAGGTGTTTCAGAGAAATCCATTAGCTAACAAGTTAAGCTGTTCTGACCTATGGAAAATATGTTTTCAAAATTTGAAAACCTGATGAGCTATATTTAAATTATGCTTAATAACAGTTTTATGGCTCAATAAATTTGTATTGTGGGCAACGGTTAATGCAGAATGAGATTTGTTTATAGCACTAAGTAGCTTCATTTACTTAGCATTAAGAGATTCTCAGCCAGAAATGTTTCTTGTTTTTTTTGTTTTTTTTTGTTTTTTTTTTCTTTTTTTAAAATATGAAACAACCTTGGTTAACGTTAAGTGTACTTTTAGATCACATGTTTAATGAAGGGTTTGAGATATCATTTAATTGTCTTTTATCATCATTTGAAATTGTATCTATTGAAATTTTGAAGATATTTGGTGGTTTAATTGATGATGTTTAATTGTCAGATACCTATTTCAGTCACAAAAATTGCTTTGAAGATGACCCTTTATACATAGCAATAAACATTGTTTTTCAGGTTTTAATTGTAGTTGTTTGGTTGGTATTGTTAGTTCATTTACCAATCAATTTTCTCCCATTTTTCCTTCAGCTTTAATGTACTCACTGCATCATGTTGGTGCTTTATTGTCTCCCACATAGAGAATGATTAGCATGTAGTAAAATGTTCTGAAATGATTGTCTAATCCATAAAGTCAGTAATTCTACAAGACACTAAGATTTGATTGTGAATGTCTGAGGGGAAGTTTGTGTTTATTTGGGTAAAACTTCTGAAGTAGCCTTTTGCTCTCATAACAACTTGTTACTTTGTCTAATTGTAGAATGTTATTCAATGCTTGATAGAGTAGCATAGCTACTGGAAAGAACAAGACCTTATGTACTAAAAGGAGTGATCTGTATGCTGCATAAAGAATCCTGGCAGTTCCAAAAACTCTTATCTATAGCATTACTTTGAATCTAGATTGGGTTAGAATAACAGGATATTACAGCAGATTCAGAAAGTATCTAGACTTTACTTTCTGAACACTTTACTGAGTTATGGATTTGATGTTAAATTGATAACATTATAATTTTTGCCCATCAATCTACACTCAATAACCAACAATGACAAAGTGACGATATGCTTTCAGAAATGTTTGCAATTGTATTAAAATTGAAAAACTGAAATCTCTCATTCACAGAAGTATTCAGACCCTTTGCTGGGACATTCCAAATTATGACCAGGTACATCCTGTTTACTTGAATTATTCCTGAGATGTGTCTAGAACTTGATTAAAGTCCACCTGCAGGCATTGTTGGACATGGTTTCGAATGGCATACACCTTGTGTATATGAAGTCCCACAATTCACACTGCATGTCAGGACAAAAAGCCATGAAGCCCAAGGAACTCTCTGTGATAAAGCTGTGGTGAGGCCTAGATAAGAGCAAGGGGATAAACCATTCCTAAAGCTTTGAATGTTCCCAGGAGTATAGTGGTCTCAATAATTGTGAAACGGAAGAAGTTTGGAACCACCAGGACTCTTCCCCACAACAGCTTAAAGGGACTCTTAGAGCAAGAGGAAAACGATTATATGGTCTGATGAGACAAAAATTGAATTTTGTATTCAGAACTCCAAGCACTATGCCTGATAAAGACTAGGCACTGCTTATCACCTACCTAATACTGTCCCTACGGTAAAGCATGGTGTTAGCAGCATCATGCTATGGGGATGTTTCTCATGGGCAGGGACAATGAGTCTGGTCAGAGCTGAGGGGAGGATGAATGCAGCAAAATACAGAGAAGTCCTTGAAGAAAACCTGCTTCAGAATGTATGCAATCTCAGAGTGGAGTGGTGGTTCACCTTTCAGCTTAACAATGACTCCAATCATGCAGCCAAGGAAACTCTGGAGTGGGCTTGGAACAAGTCTCTAACTGTTCTTGAGCGGCCCAACAATAGTGTAGATTTAAGCCGCATAGAAGATCTGTGTAGATATCTGAAGATGGCGGTTTACAGACAATTCTCATTCAATCTAATGGATCCTGAGAGGATCTGCCAGGAAGAATGAGAAAATCTGTCTAAATCCTGGTGTGCAAAGCTTATAGAAACTTCTTACCCAAGGAGACTTGACATTGTAAAAGGGGCTTCTACAAAGTACAGAGTTAAGGGTCTGAATACTTATATGAATGAGAGATTTCACTTTTTGATTTTTAATACATTTGCAAACCTTTCTAAATACAGTGTTTCCACTTTGTCACGATCGGGTTAATGAGTGTAGAATGATAACAAAAATGGCAGATGTAACACAAAAAATGTGCATAAAGTGAAAGTGTCTTAATACTTTCTGAATACACCATGTATGTTTAAACTATAAAATTCATATATGAAAACATATCACTGTCTTCTGAATTCAGTATTGTAACCTGAATTCACATGTTCTTTTGAGTTGTTTTGTTAATAGAGGTCAGTTGGGCCAGAATTTGTCCAATTAAACTTTTTTTTGGCATTATCAAGCACCATTGTGAAGCAGGATTTCCCAGCCAACTACTCTACTTCCTAGAATGATTTTTAAGGATTAGTTAACTGAAACATCTTGTGGATGATTGGTTTTACTCTTAATTGGAATTAACTACAGTAAGAGAAGTAAACTTAAGTCAATGTTTCATATTTTGTGATATTTTTTTCTGTCCATGCCTACCTTAATCAAACTCATCATCATGCACTGTACTAGATTTCGGAATGAGTGGAATCAAATACTCTGTCTGTGTTTTTCAAATGGGACAGCATAACTGAATATACAAATTGAATTTTCGCAGATTGTAAATAACATTGACAGCTCCATGCCCATTCTGTTATGTTACGCATGTTAGTCTTCTAATTTTCTTTGATTCAAGTCATGAGTAAAGTCATGTTAGATTTATGTTGCATAGTGGTGTGGTGGTTAACACTGCTGCCTTATGGATGAAGTATGCTGGGTTCACGGATGTTTTTTCCCTCTCAGTATTCTGGTTTTCCTTCCAAGTCCCAACAACATCTGTGTGTTAATTAGTGATCCCAAACTGGACCAGTGTGTGTATGTGTTTTTGTGAAAGAGAGAGAGCATCCTGTTAGTCAAGGTCACAACTTGCATACAGTGCTTGCAGGATAGGCATCTGTGTCCTCAAATTGAACATTTTAATTTTGAAAATGTTATGCTATGTAAGTTGCCCTGTGCTGGAGGGTTGGCTTTTAACATTCATATCAGGAAATATACAACCCTACCTCAGCAAAAGGTTGGGATGGTATAGACAATGCAAATAAAAATAGGAAGCAGAGATTTCAAAATTCACTTTGATTTGTAATTCATCACAAACAGTGTAAAGATAAAATGTTTAATGTTTAGACTGGTCAGCTTCTTTTTTCCATAAATAAGTTTCCTTTCTTGACATTGAGGGCCTGCAACACATTCCAAATAAGTTGAGATGGGACAATTTACGTCCAATAACCAGGTTAAAAAAAGATAATGATGTGAGTAGAAACAGAAGATGTTCAACAGGTGACTGTAATCATGGATTGGTATAAAAGCTGCATTCAGGAATGGCCTAGAGAGAGAAAGAGAGCAAGCTATTTCTAATCTGTCCTTTTAATCCTTATAATTGTAAGTGCAAATGTAACAATAGTCTTCATGGCAATAACTCCTGGAAAATTTGGAAATTAATGTCAAAGCTATCTTATGTAATAATGTACTATCTCAATTTAAGACTACAAAATTACAACAAAACCAATGTCTCTATGACCAAGCAGTTAACTTTGTGAGCTGGAATGTTAAAGGTCTCAATCAAGAATTAAAGAGAAAGTATTCTCTTACCTAACAGGTCTAAACACTAAAATAGTATTTTTACCTGAGACCCACTTATTAAGCAAGGATCAGTTTCGGTTGCACAGAGATTGGACTGGCCAAATAATCCATTCCAGCTATACAAAGAAAACTAGAGGTGTGGGAATTCTTATATATAGAACAATTTCATTGGTAGTATCAGATGTAGTATCTGATTCTGAAGGGCGATATGTGATCATCATGGGCAATTTATTTAACTGTAAAGTGATTTTGAAAAATATCTATGCCCCCAGTGTGGATGATAGGGACTTCATCCAAAAATAATTTCATCCATTCCTAATGTGAACACTCATAAAATTAAATGGCTGGTGACTTTAATTGTGTTTTATATCCAGACCTGGATAGGTCTCCTGCCACAGAGGCGATGACATCTAACACTGCAAAAACAGTTACACAGTGTGTAATTGATCACATCCTATCAGACCCCTGGAGATTTCCAAACCCAAACTCAAGAGCATGTTCCTTCTTCTCTCCTATACATCATTGTTACTCTTGAATTGATTACTTCTTTATAGATAATAATTTCTTACCCACGATTAAATCTTGCAATTACGATGCTATTGTTATTTCTGACCATGCCCCTTTGATTTTGGAGCTCAAATCACTAGGCCCCACATCTCGCAGATGGCATCTTAACCCATTTTTATTAGCAGAGGAGAACCATACAGAGCTTATATCCAAGAAAACCAAATACATCCTCAGAGGTCTCTGCAGGAATACTCTGGGAAACTCTGAAGGCTATCTTAAGAGGACAGATTATTTCATATCTCTCCCACAAAAATAAATCCGAATCCAAGAAGGTATCAGAGTTAATCAGTGAAATTACCAGAATAGAACAAGCTAGCTGTCCAAATGAGGCACTTTATAGGAAAAGACATGCTTTACATTCAGAATTCAGCCTTTTGACAACAAAAGAAATGGAACAACTCATTTTTAAAGCACAATATGATTACTATGAACACAGAGAGAAGCCTAATAAGATCTTAGCTCAACAAATCCACAAGAAGGAAGTTCACAATGCAATACCAGTAATTAACAACACAAATGGAGACAAAATCATTGACCATAAAAATATAATGCACACATTTAGAGATCTAGTATAAGTCCTTATATTCTACTCAGTTTAAAGAAAATAAGACACAACCTAATGCATTTTTGGATGCATTACAGATACTACAACTAGATACTCTCAGTGCATAGGAATTAGATAACCCTCTGGCACTCAGAATTATTAAATGCTATAAACTTTCACTGTGGGAAAGCAGCAGGCCCTGATGGTTACCCTGCCAAATTTTACAAAAAAAAAAAATTCAATTAATTCCCCTTTTATTAGCACCATTTACAGAAGCCAGAGACAATAAAATTCAACCTCAAACTTTTCGCCAAGCATGAATTACCATCTTTCCTAAGAAAAATAAGAACTTATTACAATGTGCATCATACAGACCAATGTCACTTCTGAATAATGAAGCTATGATACTGAAAATTGTAGCTAGAAGGACTGAGAAAGTGCATCTTTTGGTATTATCACAAGACCAAACTGGATTTATAAAAGGCAGACACTTAGCTCCCAATCTTCGATGCCTGTTTAATGTAAAATATTCACACACAATGTCTATCACCCTGGAGATGATGATATCGTTGGATGCAAACTGCCTTTTCACTACATTGGAGAAATTTGGGTTTGGTCCAAACTACTGTATACCAGCCCAGAAGCTTCAGTTTGTATTAACAACATTATTTTAGACTACTTCAAACTAGAATGTAGTACTAGACAAGAATGACCCCTGTCACTACTGCTATTTGCAATCGCCATTGAGCCACTGGCATTTCACATTTGAAATGCTTATGAGATAAAGGGGATTATCAGAGAAGGACTTGAACAGAAAATATCATTATATGCAGATGATATGGTACTATATATATCAGATCCACAAAATATTGTGGCTGCAGTCCTAACAACACTATCAGAATTTCAAAAGATTTCCGGACTCAAAATGAATTTGAAAAAAAGTGTGCTCTTTCCAGTGAACTCTAGCACACACTATTAGATTGGACACCTTCCCTTTTATCATCATAGATCAGTTTAAATACCTAGGGGTAAACATAAAGCTCTTTATCAACAACATTTTGCTGTCTGCATGGAAAAACTAAAGCAAGAATTGCATAGATAGTCTACCCTTCATCACACTTTAGCTGGAAGAATTAACATTGTCAAGACGAATATCCTTCCTAAGCTTCTTAGGAAGTTCTTATTTCAAAGCATTCCCATATACATTAACAAATCATTTTTTAAGAAGTTAGATTCAATAATAACTTAATTTATTTGGAATTGAAAATATCCACACATCCAAAGGGCGATCCTACAAAGACCTAAGGCAGAAGGTGGCATGGCTCTACCTAACCTTCAATTTTATTACTAGGCGGCAAATATGCAAGCTATAAAAACCTGGACATTTACACAAATAGATGAGCATACACAGGCTTGGTCCACAATAAAAATAAAACCCTGCAGTACTTCTTTAGATTCCTTGCTTTGTACCCCAATAAATGCAAGTTATCGCCAATATACTAACAACCCAATTGTGCTTCACTCACTCAGAATATGGAACTAATGTAGGAAGTGCTTCAAGGCAGAGAAACTTTTATCTGTGGCACCTCTGCACAATAACCACCTTTTTCCACGTTTTCAAACATACACAGATTTTAATGTTTGGAAAACATACAGGATTAAATCACTTAGAGATTTGTACATAGATAACATCTTTGCATCCCATGAACAATTACACTCCAGATTTAACTTTCCATCAACACAATTCTTTCACTACCTCCAAATTAGAAACTTTGCTAAACAAAATGTGCCCAGTTTTCCTCACCTTCAACCTACTTGTATTCCAGAAGAAATATTGATCAGTCTTGAGGACTCAGACAGCATTACTGTAATATATAAAAACATTTAAAGTCCCTTCCTTTCAAAGATCCCAGAGTGCAGTGGGAAAATGATCTGTTACTCAGTATTTCAGAAAACCTGAAGGCAGCCATGCACATAATTCACTCTAGCTCCATAAGTACAAAGCATACAATTATTCAGCTTAAAATATTTTATTGAGTACATCTGTCTCGTATAGAATTGTCAGAAATGTTTCCAGGGCAAGATCCAACCTGTGAACATTACAATCGAGCTCCAGCCTCATTGGGCCATATGTTTTGGGCATGTACCGAATTAACATCATTCTGGACCAAAATCTTTAAATGCCTTTCAGACAGCCTTGGTGTCACAGTCCCTCCTAATCCACTAACAGCTGTGTTTGGTGGACTCCCAGATGGGCTTAAAGTGGAGAAGGACAAACAAACTATAATTTCCTTTACTTCACTATTAGCACATGAACTTATCTTGCTCAACTGGAAGAATCCTAACCCACCTCTTTTGAAACTGCAAAAAATAAAACTCTCACTTAGAGGATCTGTGCAAAACTTTTTTAAAAACCTGGCAGAATCTAATCAATAACATTTTAGAATAAGCATTTAAATTGGGGAAAAGGATTTTCTCACCATTTATTTCTACTCTTAAAGTTTCACTCTGGCTGTTGACCTTGCTCTCATGGGTGGGCATTGATTTGAATATAGTTTTTTCAAGTTTGACTTGCTTGTATGGAATGTTAGTTGCTTTTAATAAATTAAATAAAATGTTAAAAAAAAGATGAATAGCCTAGTCCTCTAGGAGCAGAGATGAGCTGTGGATCACCAATTTTCCTACAAATGCTTGAAAAAAATCATTGGAAAGCTTAAAAACGATGTTTAATAAAGACAAATTGGATAGGATTTGGGTATTTCACCCTCAACAGTGCATAATATAATTATAAGATTCAAAGAATCTGGAGAAATATTGGTGTGTAAAGGGCAATGACTCAAGCCAAAGGTGCCTGTGATCTCTGTTCCCTCAGACAGCTTAACATCAAGAACCATTATTCATCAATAGGTGATATAACCACATGGGCTCAGGAGGAACTTGGCAAACATTTATCAAGCAACAAAATATGTAGTTACATCTACAAATGCTGCTTACAACTGTGCTGTCCAAAAAGGAAGCCATATGTTAACAATATTCAGAAGTTCCATTGACTTCTCTGGGCTTGGAGGCATCTGGAATGGACCATTACACAGTGGAAATGTGAACCGTGTTCAAAGGAATGAATATTTCTGGTCTTGTTGGAAGAACTGAACGTCATGTCCTCCCGACTGAAGAATCGAACCATCTAAGTGTTACTAGCTACCAGTCCAGAAGCCAGCATCTGTGATAGTATAGAGATGGGACAGTGCACTGGGTAAGCGTAACTTGTGTTCCTGTGACAGCACCATTGATGCTGTAAACTACATACATATTTTTTTTAATATATATTTTATTGATTATATTTGAAGTAAATAACATTCCATACAGTCAAGTCAGACTTAACAAGCCAGAATTCAGTCAACAGGATGAACAAATCTTTAAAAACAACAAAGAAAGAAGAATGTCCTTTTCCCCCAATATAAATGCTTATTCTAAGGTTTGATCTTGCCAAATTTTGCACAGATCCTCTAAGTGAGAATTTACCCACTGGCTTATAATAGGTGGGCTGGGATTCTTCCAGTTGAGCAAGATAAGTCTACGTGCCAATAGTGTAGTGAAGGCAATTACAGTTTGTTTGTCTTTCTCCACTTTAAGCCCATCTGGGAGTCCACCAAACACAGATGTTAATGGATTAGGAGGGATTGTGACACCAAGGCTGTCTGATAGGCACATAAAGATGTCCAGAATGATGTTAATTTGGTACACGCCCAAAACGTGTTCCAGTGTCTCATCTGTACATACAGATTTTGGAGCAACATATGCTGCCATCAGGTCAACATCTCTTCCATAGACGCCCATGCATATTTCACCAAGACAAAGCAAAACCACATTCTGCATATATTACAAAGGTTGTGTGGCTGCATAGGAAGAGAGTGCGGGTGCTCAGCTCGCCTACCTGCAGGCCTGACCTGTTCCCAATTGAACATATGTGGTGGATTTTGAACAGCAAAATGTAACAATGAAAACCCCATACTTTTGCAAACCGTGAGACTTGTTTGCAAGAAGAACAGGACAAAGTTACCCCTGAAACACTCAATAAATCGGTGTCTTAAGTACCAAAGCGTTTATTAAATGTTATGAGAAAGAATGATAATGTTACAAGTGGTAAATTCTTCATTGTCCAAACTTTTTTTGGAATATGTTGCAAGTTTTAAAACTTAAAATAAGCTTTATTTTTGCAAAAAAAATATGGTTGTAACATTAAATAATGGACTATTTTTTTCTTCAGGACAAAGATCATTTACTATCATTTACTAATCACTGATTTCTGTTTTTATTTTCATTTTCCAAATCATTCCACCTTTTTTGAGTAGGGATTGTGACTCTTGACACAGGCCATTCATGTAAAGCTCACACCTAAAGTGAATATAAATGTTGTCTGCCATACTAAGAATGTGATTGAGGACAAAGGTGTTAGGATGCCATTTAGACAAAGAATGGAGTAAATGGTAGATATTTATACATTTTTTTTAGTGGCACTTATGTTGGTTAAGAGTTTGGTCTTAATTCTTGAACGTCTTTGTCCCAAAAAGAGACAAGATGACATATCTATACAGTTATTCAGTATGTAACTGATGTAATTGTAGCTTTACAGAGAAGCTCTTTCTTTACCTAACTTTATAACTGTCAATACCTGCTCTTTGAATCAAATGTGCTCATGGATCTGTGCTTTAAGAGCTTAGCAAATGGCTGAAATTCATCCCTGCCTCTTGCATGGTGCAGAGTGAGCCATATATTATCGATGATTTCATTTGAAACAATTAGCAGCAATAGGTTAAAAAATACCTGTAACAGAGCTTGGCACAATGAGGTTGTTAAACCATGAAGTATCCATCAAGGTGAAGGATCTGTCAAATAGCATCTAAGGACTGTTAAAATACTAATAACATCACCACGACAGTATGGCAGGCTTCTGGTTACCTTTTAGAGCTACATTTTGCTACTGTTTTCTTCAGTCATATTTATAGTTTACATAAAGTATAATACAATAACATACTTTACTACCATTTCAACAGGTTATTAAGAATTTAACTGAGTGCAACAACAATTGACACAAATACAGATAGTGATTATCACTGTCTAAAGGTTCAGAATGACCATTCTTTCAATATTGCACTAAACATCTCAGCAAAGGGATGAGCGTTTATGTGCATGTGTGAGGAAAAGTGGTCCCTGTGTTGGGCTAGAGTTCTGTCTACACCTGTTTTCTGCCTTTTGCCCAATCCTTGTGTGGTAGACTTTAAGGCGCCTCTGAAATGGATTGAGAAGGTTCTAGAACCTGTTTACTGAGCTTATTCCATTAAAAGCTACAGTCACTGCACAGCTCTCGATTGCACATAATGTTAAACAATGTGTATACTTACTACCTTGTTATTTGGGCGTTTATATAGTTAGCTGTCTTCTGTGGGATAGGGTCAGGTAGAGTGACAAGACGAAGGGGGAAGGGTATGTTGTGACTGCGAAGTCCCAAAAGCACAAGTTCCAAAAAACTCTTTTAAAATTGCCACTTTGGGTACAGTCAATACCTTGACTAGACTCCAAAAAGGGCCTTGAAATTTTTTTATGAAATAAAATGTCTATTTTATCAATGGCTCTATAATAAATGAACCTCTGAAGAACGTAAAAGAATTACCAGAAAAAGCAAAGCAATCACAGTACACTAAGTCCCAATACAGAATCCAAAGACCTAGTTGTGAAATAGAGCACAGGTTTGAAAAATCCAGAAAGCACAAGGCAATAGCAAAGACACAGTAGATGTAAGAAACACTCCATTCTCTAACGCATTCAAACTGAACTGTGGAAGGCCCTCTCAAAAATAGGGTGGAGGGCAGTTCTTGGTGGTGAATGGCAGGTGGCCCCGCCCCTTGTGGAACCATCCACAAAACACAAGGGACATAATCTAGGCCAGTTCCAGTAACAGATAAACACAAGTTCCATCGTAAATAAAATAAATATTAATACAAATAAATTATAGAAATTTAGGCAAAACAAACAAGAAATACCACTGTGAATCCCAGCCAGGGGAGAAACATGACAGGATGGGTACTTTTGTTTTTCTTCCTACATAGCCCAAAGATTAGTCACTATTGGATTCCTTTTACTGTACTCCTTTTTCATTTTATTAATATACATTTCATCGCAAAAAAATTCTTGAAGGTGTACACTTTTTCTATTACATGGCTGTAAATGAGCAGTGCTAGTAAATCATCACCTTCCCTATGAGTGCCCACCACAGAGTCCTTAGTTTAATTGATGTAAGCCTCCAACTAACCTGTTCACTGACCTCACTTTCTAATGGGTGCCACATGTGCTATTGGCTTTTTGTTAGTTTGCCTCCCCTTAACTACTTGCGTTGGTGTATTTTTTACACCAATCTCAGTTATTATTGTCTGGCGTCCTTTTACTTGATGGCATTCCGCCATCTATCCTTGGCTTGATTCACTACAAGTACAGTGTCGCAATGGTTTGCTTTCTGTGTGTCCCCAGCCAGTTTTATAGATGAATTCACAGTCGTAAGTTCCATATGGTGCATTTGTTACACCACGCAGGTACTTATGTATGACAATGATGAGATGTGCTTCTTGCAATGACTTTGTCTGCAAAGAAAATTCAACAACTGAAATGAAATGTGATAATATGTGCAAATCCTGCAGAGGATGAAAATGTGACCAGTGACGAATGAGCACTGGAGAAATGGATCAGGTTTATTTTCAGATAATCCTAGACTGTGTCATACTATTCAGTACTATGGTAATAATTACATTAAAAATATGTACATTTTAAAATTATTGCAATATTTTATATCACAACCTCACAGCGTGCATATAATAGCCATTTTAACACTGGTGTATAAAGTACACCACGCGAGTACTTATGAGATGAGAACTGGTGCAAATAGTTAAGGGTTAATATACACCAGAAAAATGGATTGCTGTGGTTTTTCCCCATAATGGGGTTGTGCGCCTTTAAGGATGAGATGCAGCGTGGATGGCATTGATTGACTAAAGAGAATAAGGAGGAGAGAGAAAGACATTTGGTGGTGAAGTGAGGAGCTACAATGTGTTAGCACAGAAAGTTTGCAGTGGGATCTACCTGCTGGAAGACTGAATTTTTGTGTTCAGGATACAAGAGAGATGCATCTCAGAAGATGAATTTTTTTGTATCTATTCTTGAACCACCAACATGTTGACTTGTAGGACACAGCATTGTTATTATTAGCATCAGTTTTTACATCTATAAAAACAGTAAAATCAGACTCTGGGATTTTTGTGAAACGGGTAATTTATAGAGGTTGCATCTCGCACCCTGATTTGCTTGTTTCTGACTTTATGTTAGTGATGTATTTGTTGTTTGGGTGGCTGTGTCAAAAAGTTTGTTGTCTTGTAAATATAATTTTTCATTTCTTTACTGCATTTCATGGAGTGCTGATCTGAGATATGTAGTGAGTTGGTTAAACAGGGCAAGTGTTTGTCACGGAACCCCAAATTATTTTGGTTAAGCATTTTAAGTATTACCGCTATCACGATAGTGGAGTTCTGGCCATGCGGCTGTGCAGGGCTTAGTTAGTCACCTGGGGCAGAGCAGTATAACATTTGTAAACTGTTTCACCATTGGTAAATGCCTTTCCTGCTAACTTTCAGTCATCTGTTATCTTCAGCCTTCACCTTCATTTCTTTACAATAACTGAGCCCTTGTCCAAGTTTCTCCCAGCTCACTGGTTATATAGTTGAAAGGAGCTTTTTGAACTTGCCAGAATAAAAATTTCTAGGATACCAAAACCTCAAGGATCAATACCAAGCTGTGGAAAACCTGGGGCCATTCTAATAACACTCCGTCTGGAGCACGGGTGTCGAACTCCAGGTCTGGAGGGCTGCAGTGGCTGCCGGTTTTTATTCTAATAATTGACCAGTTTTCACAGCTAATTAACGTTTTCCCTTCATTTTAATAGCCCTATTTTTAAGGATTCAGTCCTCTCAATTGATTCTTTTCTTCATTAAATGGCAGCCAAACAGAAATGAGACGTGAAATGACCTGCTAAACTGGGGCTTCCAACTCCAACCAATTTCACTCCAACCAGTTCTTTAATGAGAAGCCAATTCTTGCTGATAATTAAACCCGTTACTTAATTCCACGGCTTTCTGCTGCTCTCATTCTGATACAGCAGATATTTCCAAAAGAGTTGGTTTTCTATTTTTTCTAAGAATGCCGTCAAAATGTTTTGTTGACCTGAGAGATCAACCTTACTGAGACCCTCACCTTTCTTTATGTTCAGATAATGTGGTTAGCTGGTCACATGGCGGCTCATTTTGTGTCTCATTATTGTTTGGCTGCTAATTAAGGAAAAAGAAAGAACTAAGGAGTTTGTGTTGAGTTAATTAAAATGAAGGAAAAAGAAGTTAATTAGCAGCAAAAACAGGTCACTAATTAAGAAGGTGATTAGAATGAAAACCTGTAGCCATTGCGGCCCTCCAGGACCAGAGTTCGACACTTCTGACTTTAGACTCTAGAGCCCCCTGGGGTTCCTGCATCTCTGTTTCTCCTTTAACACAATGTGAGGTGGTGCCAGGCTCACCCAAGCCAGCCTGCCTCAGTGCTATGTATTTGCCAATCTTTCTTAAGAACAATTTATTGGTAGGGCGGCACGGTGGCGCTTCCCGGGTCCTCCCTGCGTGGAGTTTGCATGTTCTCCCCGTGTCTGCGTGGGTTTCCTCCGGGCGCTCCGGTTTCCTCCCACAGTCCAAAGACATTCAGGTTAGGTGGATTGGTGATTCTAAATTGGCCCTAGTGTGTGCTTGGTGTGTGGGTGTGTTTGTGTGTGTCCTGCGGTGGGTTGGCACCCTGCCCGGGATTGGTTCCCTGCCTTGTGCCCGGTGTTGGCTGGGATTGGCTCCAGCGGATCCCCGTGACCCTGTGTTTGGATTCAGCGGGTTGGAAAATGGATGGATGGATGGAATTTATTGGTAGCCTATGTCTTCTTTGCTTGTGTTGTTTCCTTACCAACAAATAACATTTTAAAACACAGCTGGTACGTAACTTGTTTGCATTTAAGCTTATATATCTTTATAACGTCTACATTGCGAAGGAAATTACTTTATATGTATTTTTCTATATTTCTTAATTCATATATACATAGCCTGTTAACAAAACAAAATACAGAGCGAGACAATCTTGCTGCTGGTCACTACGAGCACAGTGCCCATTTAATTTTAGGTCAGCTAGGCTGATGCAATGTGTCAGCATCATTAAGTGATTAAACAGTAGTCACTTCTTTGTCAGGTTCGATGATCAATAAACACAATACTTAGCCTTGATTATGAATTCTAAACACATATGTACTGTGTCCTGGGGGATTATCAATAGATTGGGCATGTATGGACCATTCTTTTATTACAATAAACCTTTCTGCCCACAACCTAAAATGGCCACCAGGTTCCTCACTAAAATGGTTAGAATGTATCAGGCTATATTTAGAAATACTTCTTGCTTGTCTGTGTGTCTCAGCATCTTGTCTGCCTATTCTTTCTCAGTCTTTGTTGCCTAATCACCTACTGTGATGTGCTCGACACTCAGGAGATGGTGCCACTGTTATTCTTCCTGTTACAGTCTTCTTCATCACGTAATTGACTTCTGTGATTTGCTTAATGCTCAGCAAATGCCACTGCTCTTCTATTTCTTTCTCAGTCACTTTGAATATGAAACTCACAAGCACAGGTCACTCTGTCGAGGTTGCTACCTCCAGTTTTATCCTGCCATAAGCTTATGAAACAGACCAAGATCAAGGTTTTAGCTCCAATAGTCCATAATCTCGTGATGGATACTTACTGCAGGCACCTGCCCTAAAGTGGATAGCAGTGTTGCATATACAACATAATACTGTGCCCATGGATAGACCTAGCATATTGGGAGATATCGTTTGTATTCATACCAGTTGCAAAATGTCATTTTGCAATTCAAGAGTCCCCTTATGGTGACATTCAGGCAACACCAACATGTCTGTGGAAGTACTCCATATACACATGTGATTTACTGTCTGATTCCTGTCCAGAACACCCTGAAAACACACTCTCTATAAAGAATTTTAATCTCCTATTAAACCAAGATTTTGTTAGTCACAAAGTTGTATATGGAACCCACACATTCTCAGAAAAATGAAGGTAAGAAGTGACTTTATTGAAATATTCTTCTAAATCTTGAAATGACTCACTAAAATCTGACCAGTCAGTATTTTAAAAGAAGTCATTTAACATGGCCTCTCCTTGAGAAGACCTTTGCTTTACTGTCTGTACAATAGATTTAATGCCTTTAAATTTTTGCCTATAACTGAGGATGGGAAAGATCATATTATGATTAGACTGACTGAGGAGGACTTGTGCCTCTTCAAGGAATGCATCCGGAATGAAACAGAAGCAGCGATGCTGCATTTTATCATAGCTAGCTGTGACCTACATCAGAGGTTTAACTTATTGGCAACAACGCTTGTCATGCAAAACTATATGGATGTGCACTGACTTCTTAACAGGTTTGTGTTGCTTTCAGCAGAAGAAACTAAAGCTGCCTCCTTGCGGACATTCCCTTAATAAGAGGAAAATGACATTCTTCATCTCACGTGGAACAGACTCTGTGAGAGCAATCCTGAGTTGCAAAACAACAAAAAACAAAAAAATTGGAGAAAAATACCATATCCATCTTATATATTTTTCATCATGTCACAATAGGACAGTTCATTTCAGCTGAAGAGCTACATTTTCATCCATGAAGTCTTTCGAATGAGAGGTGCAATGTGTGGAGAGTCCATTTATGTATACAAAATAGCAGCAATTTTCATTCATTGAAAATTCAGGTGTTCGGAATCATCCCTGTGAATGACTGCTTTGCCAAAGAGTTACTGGATGTGAAATGCAGTTTGGAGCTGCCAAGCAAATTTGTTTCTTTTGTAGTATCCATGCCCGTGTGAGGTGATAAATAAAGTTCTATATGTGGGAGCTTTCAGAACACGTTGATCAAGCTCTCTGCATATAAGCAGGTCAATGGTGCTGCAGATGCAGTCAGGCTAAAGGGCAGTAATTGATCCATTCTGATCAGAGGAATGAAGATGCACACTCTAATTGTGTCCCCTCTGTTCTGGCAATAATTAGTCAGAAATATTACAGGAGAAAAGCTTTTTTTAAATATGCTTGGGTACCACTTGATAGAATCTGAAAAATTAGACTGTAAAAGTTTGACATCCACTTTTAAAAATTCTTTGAGTGTTGTTCCTTTCATTAATGGGGAGAGGTATCTGCTATGTTATTTTCTTTACGTTAAGCCAAGATTACCTAGAAGGTAATTGATCATATTCTCTTTTCCACCTTCTGAACTCTTTGATTTATTGAAAATGGATCAATAGACAAGTGAATTAGTAAACATATTACAATTTTCAACTGATGCACATTACATGTGGGCGTTCATTCCATTACTCTTTTTCATTGAATGGTCAATGTTGCTTCTTCAATCCATAGCTTTGGAACAACATCTTCTATCCACAGCCTAAACTTTTTTTTTAACTTTTGGTTAAAAGGGTGTGAATTTCTGAAATTCTATCCTTCCATTCATCCATTATCAAACTTAATGGAACCAATTAAGTATCACAAGAGCCAGAAGCCTCTTGGTAACATTTGGTATAATGCAAAGCCAGCACTTGGTGGAATGCAACTTTCTTAAAGGTGTACTTTGCTAGGTTGCATGTAGGTTATTGGTCACCAACCCTAGGACCCAGGTCTTATTTACAGTACACCAACCAAGTATGTCAGACTTTGTATCTTCTCATTATGTCCATGCATATGCTATAAAGTTATGCGGGTTAAGTTAAACAGATGACTATAAGTTAGCCAGATAACTTGTGGTTGACAGCTCCCTCATCCAAGGTCAATTCCAGCCTTATTCCCAGTGCTGTTGGCTCTCCACAAACCTACAATGAACAAGGCAGGCACAGAAATTAAGTGATTGATAGAAATAGTTTCATTGTAATGCAAAACAGCTACAAGGTAGAGACCAACATTACATGCCATGTTGGTTTTACTTGGCATGGAAGGTGCACACTGCATAAAGCCATGCCAGGAGCCTGAAAGGAATAAAGTCAGGGATGGTAAGACTAAAAACTGTTAAATTGTCAAGGAAGTCACAATACCAGTCTTCAAGGTTTTTTTTTTAATATATTTTTTTTAACAAAAAGAAATCACGCTACACTGTACCTTAGCTTATTGCCCTTGTTTAGCATACACACCCCGCAGTACTCAACCCTGGGAAACTCAGCTGTGATAAGACTTGTCACAAGAATAGACGAAAGACATCAAAAAGGTTTGGGGCACCCACCCATATATTGTGCCCTGGCTGCAAAATGGGTAAATAGATTGTGAGATGTTCACAGGTCAGAGTCCAAAACAGAACTGGCTTAACATTGCAAAGATGGCAGCTTTAAAGGCCGCAACAGGAAGTGATGTCATCAGTGGGGCCATGCTGGATTTCCCGTGGATGCTCTGCAGAGGATTGAGAGAGAAAGTCCGTGCAGCTTGCCACCCCCTGGTCTGACGTGGAACTACTGTTATTCAGGCCCTTTAGCTGCATCCCAATCGCATATGTGTGACAGACTGCACACTGCTGGGAATACAGATCATAGTCTACTTCACCCAGTCTCCCACCACTGAGAGGGCTAAATAAGGACAGCTCCCCATTTCCCTGCTGGACCTGGGTTGGACAGGAACTTCCCTTAACCCCTCAGCAATTGTTAGTGTCAGTAAGCACAAGTTAGTTTTAGTGAGATAATAACAAGCTTTATTTCATCTAAAGCTACAATATGTTTATTTGCAGAGAAACCAGGCATATCAAATACTAGGAGTTAAAATGGAGGAAAAAGTACAACCTGAATGATAAAATCAAAGTTCATACTGCAAGCTTTTTGTCACATTATCTATCCTGAGCAGTTACTGAGTTGCCTAAATTGAGAGTCTTTTCTTCTTAATCCAGCTAAGATATTCCTTTAAAGTACCAGCCACTGCACAACATTTTCCCACTCAATATTTGTATCTGCTGGAGAGCATTTTCATTTTGGATGTGGCAAGCTTATCAAATACTGTTTCTTTCGTCCCCTGACAGAATGATGTTTCATTTTGTTTCCAACCCTGTGTCTTTTCCTCACATATCCAACACTGTCTCTCTCATGTCTCCCAAACCCTGTGTCCCTCGCAAATCTTCTGCACTCTCTCTGTCTCTCCCTCTAACATATCAAACACTGCTTTATTGAGTTCTCTCAGATCCCTTTCTTTTATAAAGAGCTCCTTGATAACGTAATCCTTTTGAAAAAGTGCCAGTAAACAGCCTGAAAATTGCATCCTCTGAAATCAGACAACTAATAATTTGTGAATCGGTCATGTTACTTGTCAGTGAGACCACTTTGATTGATACCACATGGTTGAATACAAAAACATGTTAACCAAAAAGGCATTTATTTAGTATCTTCTTACAAACACATACTGATTAGCTTAACTGAGCCTAAAGCTTGTCAAATCTGATAGTAGTATTTGCTTTTATATTTGCATATCTCCTATCAGACCTCTTGACTGGTCATTAATATGCATGCTTACTGAACCTTCTGTCCAAAAAAGCAAAGCCTGTTAAAATCCTGTTTAAATACACACAACCGAAAATAAGGTTAGTCTTCTTAGTCTTCCCTCATGAGCTCTATAGTATTGTTTATTCATTTAGCTACATCTTATCTAAATAGTCCTATATTCCTCTATAAATACACCTCACAAAATTACATTAGAACATTAGGAAAATTGTGACTAGAACAGGCCATACAGGCCAACAAATTCATCCATCCTACTTCACTAGAATGTCTAAAATGACATCAAGTCGAGATTCGAACGTCCCTAAAGTTGCACTCTACGTGACACTATTTGGCAATTTATTCCATGTGTCTTTATGTGAAGAAAAATCTTATAACATTAGTGCGGAATCTGCTTTTAACATGTTTGTAACTGTGCTCCTGTGTTGTTGTTGCAGAATTTATTTTAAAGTAAAAACTTGGATCTACTGTACTAATTCCTTTCATAATTCTAAACACTTAAATTGTGTCACCTCTTAATCTGTGTTTACTTAAACTGAAACAGTTCAACTCCTTCAGTCTCTGTTCATAGTTCATATCTGTTAGTCCTGGAATTAGCCTAGCCACTCTCCTCTGGACTTTCCCTAACACTTCTATGTCTATTTTGTAATATGGAGACTAACGTTGAACACAGTACACCAGTTATGACCTCACTAGTGATGTTATATAACTTTGGCATAAACTCCATGTACTTCACACATCATTGTATGTAACCTATAGCTTTCTTGATTGCTTCTATATACTGTCTATATGAATACACTGATGAGTCCACTGTGGCTCCTAGGTCCTTCTCGTAAGGTGTACTTTTAAGTTTTAGACCTTCAATTCTGTATTCAAATCTAATATTTTTACTTCTTACATGTAATACTTTACATTTACTTGCAGCGAAAGCTTACATATTGTAATCTTTTTAGTTAGCCAATAAAAGGTGTCATTTTGCTTGGCTTTTCTCTACATTCATAATGGCTAACACGGTACAACACCCTACTACTACATTTACTTGCATTCATTTTCATCTGCTGTAAATCTGCCTAAGCCTTTATGCTATCAAAGTTCTTCATACAAAATAAAGAATCTTAAAAATTTAAAACATAAATTATATATTAACAATTTTTTCATTGCGTGCCCTTCCACCTAGTTTGGTATAATACGCAAACTTAACCAGCTTAACGATTATATTTTTGCTCGGATCGTCAATATACATTACAAGGAGCAGCTGCCCAAGCACTGAACCCTGATGGACATCACTTTTAACACCTAATTCTGAAAAAGTTCCCTCACCATAATCCTTTGATCCCTGTGTTTCAACCCATTTTTCCCCCACCTACACACTGCTCCTTGAATTTACACTTCTTTTAGTTTGTAAAGTAACCTTTCATGTGGTACCTCATCAAAGATTTCCTGAAAAATTAAGATAAATAATACCATATGCTCCACTCTTATCATATTCTTTTGTTGCTTCCTTATAGAATTCCAGCAAATTAGTGGAGCCCAGGCTTCCTTGTCTGATTCCATGTTGAGTATTTGCTAATACTCCTGTTCTAGACATGTGCTGCTCAATCTTTTCCTTAATTATTCCTTCTCTTAATTTACCTGTGATGTACGTTAGGGCTAGTGGTCTGTATTCACTTGGATCAGCCTGGTCACCATTTCTTACAGTCAGTCAGTCATTTTCTAACCTGCTTAGTCCTGAACAGTGTCACAGGATTACTTCAGCCTATCCCAGCCAGAAAAGAGTGCAATTCAGGAACAAACCCTGGACATGACACCAATCCATCAACAGGTCAAACACACACCAACCAAACACCAGAACCAATTTAGGAAGAAACCCATGCAGACATGGGGAGAACATGCAAACTCCATGCTATGAGGACCAGGGATGCAAATCCTAGTCTCCATAGTGTGAGGCAGCAGTGCAACCACTGCCTAACCATGCTGCCCCCATTTTTTTACAATGAGATAATATTTGCTAGCCTCCTGACTTTAGGACTTTCCCCAGTATGTTGAGAGTTTTGAAAAATATGCTTCAAGGGATTATATAACTCACTATCATCCTTAAGCACTTGAGGGTAAATGTTATTTGACCCATCTTAGAAACACAGACATCTTTTTCTATGACAGAAATATTCACTAGCTTACCCACATACATATGTGTATGTCTGTATAAGTTTGTCACCCTTTACACTGTATGTATCTGCCAGGAAGTGATGTTGCCAGGGCTGAACTGGTGCCCTCCATAATATGATAAAAGGTGGACAGGAGTGAAGACAACAAGTTGCCAGAGAAGTTGCCACTCACCAGGTCCAGCATTTGGAGAGAAGTTCCAGTTATAGCATTAGTGTCGTACAGACTGGATAAAACAGTTAGATTTACTCTGCAGACAGCAAACAAAGTCACCTGTGCTCGGCATCAGAAGGTAGTTGATGGCCAATTGAACAAAAAACACAAGACTTACAATTAATTCGTATTTATTTCTTTCACTATTTGCTATTCCTCATTATGTCTTCATCAAGGTTTTTATGGTCCTGTTCAATATGAGGTATTCTGAATGGATTCTACATTTACTGAGCGAAATTTTAATAATTGCCTTAATATTAATAACTGAAGCTAAGCATTGACATTCTTCTGTACTATTTACAATAATCCACTATAAAAAGATCTTCCTGACCTACATTTGTTTTTCTATTCATCTCAAATCCTGCCTTGTGGAGTTCACTTATTTAAACAAAAAATCTGCACAGTGCATTGGGTTATTGAATGACATTGTGTTAGCACAGCTTTAGCTTATGAAGTAATATTTTATACATATTTGAATGTGAGCAAACTGTAATTCTCTGTCTGGTGGCTGACAATAATTAGAAACAATTGTTCTGCTGGCAGCTGCCCAGATTGGCATAAACGATTTGACATTAAGGTTTGACCATTCAGAAAGTCTCATTCACCAAGTCATATCTAATTTGGGCTTTTTGGGAGCTTTGCTCTTCATATGGATTATTCTCATCATTTTCTTACAGCGTAAATTATATGTTTTAATATATGCTGGTTTTATTTTCTAGTGGTCTGACTCACACTACTGAGGTAAAAATCTCTCCAACTATTTCCAATACAAGATTCTGAGACATCTGTTCCTACAAAATTAGGCACTAATCCTTCTGTCCATTTTCGGAACCCAAATTTTTGCAAGGCCAAGTTGCAGGAAGCCGCTGTATCCCAACATCACTGAATGCAAGGCAGAAATTAACTTGGCTGAGAAAAATAAAACCATCTAATTTAGTCTGGTGTAGTTTTATTTCAAATGGCAAGAGCATTACTATTTTAATTCAATTTAATTTTCTATTGTTCATGTAGATGAATTTTAATGGACATTCATATAGTATACCACCTCAGCAGTTAGTGTATTAAAATAAGTACCTGTTTGTCTACATAACAAAAACTTACAAGGATTACAAATGTGGTTCGTTTTGAAATGTTAGCTACATAACTTAAGGGATAACTTTATTTTTTTCAAGTCAAAGTTATTTCTTCACAATCATAGTAAAAATATTTTTTACTTTTTCGTATATGTAATATAGAGAAAGTATAGGAATCGTGAAAAAATTCGACCTTGAGATTTTGATGAAGACATTTTAGATCTTCCCAAGTCCGAAAATACCACTTTTGAAATTATGTCAGTCTGTGTGTAAACACGATAACTCAAATGCTTTGACCTAGGGCAGTGAGATTTTGTACACATGCTTTATATCAAAAATAAGGAATCCTATCAAGTTTTGGGCCGCTTGCGGCAACTGGAAGTGTTACTTTAACTGAATACATTCACTAATTTTCAAGTAAACTATGGTTATAATTACAGATAGATGATTCAAATTCTGTATAGATATTTATAATGATAAAAACAGATAAGAAATTTGAGAAAAATTACTCAACTGGAAGTAATATTTTATTTAAACAACCATCCGAATTTTTTGTATCATGGAAATATAAATGTGTACATGTTATTAAAAACCGTATTCAATATAACACATATTCTTTCAATAACTATTATTAATTCTGTTTTAATTTATACATCATCAGTTTAACAATAACATGTAAACTTTGAACATGCCATGTAAATATAAAGATGTAATGGGAACTATAAGTTGCTATGTCTCCGTCGTGTTCCTGGTAATACATTTAATTTTATGATTTTTTTTTTTATTTCCACCATCATTATCATAATTAAATGTAGCTAAATGCAGTTTTACGTATAGCAATTTATTGAAACAAATATTATATAATACTTTTTCTGTGTTTTTTGGCGACTGTAACTCTTTTTACTTTTCACGTAATTTAGGTAATGCATATGTAATCATGAAAAAATTGCAAAAAAAGTGCAAAAATATTTTAATATAACGTTTTTTTTAAAATAGTGATAAATGATTGTGTATTGATATGATCAATTAGTTATGATGAGAAACAAAGAGCTATATCTTAGAAATATTGTGTAACTGGAAGTGGTTCTGATGACCTTTTTCTCTCTCTCAGAAAGTCGAAGGGAGCACACTCCCAATTTTTTTCCATAAGAAATTGTGTTCTAAAGTGAAGCATTTTTTATAAAGTTTACAAATACTTAGTCTCTTCTTGCATTTTAAAATGGAAGTGAATGGGGCCAGGGTGCAAACATGAAAAGCAAAGCTTTGAAACTTACCAAAGATGTCCACTTTGAAGTAGCAAAGGTTTCAATTTAAGAAAATGTGTCTTCCACCTTTCTGAGGCATGTGTGACAGTAAAACTAAATGAAGTAATAAACTTTATCACAGATTCCTGGAACTGTTTTTGTGAGGTGAGGTTATGTTTCCTGTTTGTTTGTCTGCTTACAGCAGCTCTAGTGGGTCGGCTTTTGACATTTTCTACAGGTACACCCCTAATTTGTCAGATTTCTGTAGCTCCAGGCTGCATATTATGATTCCATTGTCTTTGCAGTTCTGTTTCTTTAATGGTTGTGTTTTGCCACAACGTGTAACATATGCTGCTCTGCACAAAAATCTACCAAGTGTATGATATATTGGCAGGCCTATCAGTGAGCCCTAAACTCATGTGATTTAAGTTAAGTATCTTCCATGATTCAAAGCCTTCACCAACGCTGGTGGTATATGTGTATTTATATCATATTATTTGCTTATGTATATTCAAATCATATTTTTATCTAGGCAATACTGGCTCACCGACTGAATCACAGGCAGACAGAGTGGTTTATCGAATGATGCATACTCAAATCATATGATTATTTTTTCCTAAATGATGCCTACTATTTGATTATTACATTCCATGCTGTTATTTTAAATAGCCTACAGAGTGAGGATCATGGCAGCATGGTGCATGTTTGTGAAGCATACACATAACAGCTTCACACTGCTTTGTACACATAACAGTAGATCAAAACTGAACTGTTTACACAGCATTACATGATTTTATCAAAAAGAGCCAAGGCCACCTATTAAGGTCCCAGTGCCAATCAATACTCAGCATTATGCACTTTCTGTGACGTGTCATATGCACCAATATTAAAAATAAATACTGAAATAAGGACAAAGGCTGAGAGTGTAATGTAGCCAAACCACAATGAAACAGACTGAAGCATCACAAACCAAATTTTATAGCACATGCTGAATTGCCGTTTGTTAAAGATATGGTAATAAAAGAACTGAGGACATTTTTGAGCGAGTAAACATAATTAGTAAGTTTCACTGTTTCTTCCTGTTAGACAGTTACTCAAGCCCATAATATGATGAGGTAGTTCTGAACTGTGATTCAGAGCAATTTTAAACCAACTTTTAATTTTCTGTATCACCCATAGTGAAAGACTGTGAGTGATTGTGTGACTTTTTTAACTGATTGTTGTCTTATTGTCTACACGACAGACACAGTAGTTCAGGTCAATACTATAATGTCAATAAGCACTTGGAAACGACTATTCGAAGTGAAACTGCTGAGGATGAAACGTTGATGATCAGCGCAGTGAAGTGCATAGCCAGTCCCCTTTCAAAAAGAAATGTTTTTCTTTTTTCCTTCCTAAAATGGCATAGATGTGCTGTTTTACAATATGTATGCAATCTCAACACGTGGATCAACACTCTTAGCTTGAATACCGGACACATTCATTAAGTATTAAGACTTTAGTTTTCATGTTTGGACCCCAACCCAGTCACCTTCACTTAAAAAAGCAAGAACAAAACAGGTATTTTTTGAAACTCATAAAAAAATATTTCACTTTAAAACAGAGTTTCATATGGCACATTAAAGTATATCATGATTAATAGTAATAACAACATTTATAAAGTGCCTTTAACAATCACAAGGTTTTTTTTTTACTAAAAAATAAACTAAGCAGTGAGGAAGAAGAAAAATATTCAAAATGATCAAAATCATACAAATAATGTAAAGGGCTGGTCAGTCTCCTACAGTAAGTCTGAATCTGCTTGATCCTGTTCAGCATCATGGGGGCCATACCTGAAGCATTGTGTTCTAGACTTGATGAGACCTGGATGAGATGCCAGTCTATAAAAGGACACGTTCACACACACAGACTCTCACTTTCACTTATTTGAGGCAGGCGGAAACTCCACAATAAATATGACATGCTAATTTTTGACATGTGGGAGTTAATGTGGAGCAATCTTTTGAAAATTACATACAGACACAGGAAAAGCCTGACATACAGTACATGGAGCAGGAGTTGTGTGGCCGCAGCACTAACCATTGTGCCACCATGTCAGATATCAGTTAATTATTTGATTTTCATTTTATTTTACATCATTAGAGGTTTACATTAAAGCAATGCATGTGACTAATAGCATGCCAAATCTACAGAGCAAAGTTGATACAACATAAAGGATAGGATAGAACTATAATAATAGAAATGTGGAGAGTTACCCCTGCTGTTTCACATCTCCAGAGACTGGCTCATGGTATATAAAGACTCTCACTGTGTTTCTCTGAATTTTCTATTAACTCTTTGGCACCCCTTGACTAAAGTGTAAGTATAAGGGAATATAAGCAGTTCATGGCTAAGTGTTCCATGTCATCAGCTGACCTGATTCTTCCTGAATATGATTCATTTTCAATTGAAGAATAGAAGAACTGAGTATTAACATCAGAATGTAAATGGGTTCGTAGCCTTCATTAGCATGTCAGACCTAATAAACCGTCATGGGCAAACATTTGAGAGGGCTCTCAACAGTGAATGAGAATAACGCAGGAAAGCTTTTGAGAGGTTTTAGGGCTGGACAGGCTTTGGAGGATCTCAGGTGCTGTTTGGGATATGCTGTGTACAGAGAGGTATTATGGGATAATTGAATGTAGAGCTTTGTCAATCAATAGCAATCTCTGAAAGAGAGCAGAAGGTAGTGTATTTGATCCCATTGAGGCAGACAGTATAGTCTATGGGTATAATGGCCATGTGTTAAGTCACAAGCAGCAGAATTTTTAACTCAGGCAAGTCTCCTTAAGAATAGCCCATCAGTGAAGGAATCAATAAGCCGCTACATCACAATATTTTGTATAAGCCACTATTTTTAAGGTGTTTGTTGGATCTGCCCATTAAACAAACTATTACCACAGTTGGCCTAAAGGCAATGTAGCATTTTAGCACAAAGCCGCTTATTGATAAGGTGAAAAGACAAATCCATTAATAAAAGATGCTGTGGGCTAAAATTGCTTTGCAACTCACCCCTGGAATGTAAATGGGTTACATTTCTCTCTATAAATGAAAATGCAAAGATGCTGAAACGTAGCTGTCATCTGACTAATCTGATGTGACAAGAAGTGTCCACTCTGCTGAATAAGTAGGGAGCACTCTGATTGGAGGGCTGTAGAGGTCAATCAGAATGCACCACAGTCTATTGGAACACTCAATTGCAATGTGAGGGATAACAAAACTTTATAATATGTGTGTCTGTTAGTAGTTTTAATGCGTTAAAAACCACGGCAGTAAATGTTAAGTGAATAAGGCTGAAGATGTCTGTGTTGTCCAGGGCTAACAGCTATCCAAGGAGTGAGATATGAAGTTGAATAAGAATGGAAAGAAACTTTAATTTAGATCGTTTAATGTGTATGTGTACCAATATGACATTCAAACCTTGTTTAGGGCTTAAGTAACTGGCTCATATTTTGTCATTGTGGTATTACTACCTCGTCTGCCCAGATACAGTATGGATGCAATTTATGATATACAAGTATGCACTTCACATTAGGGGTGAACCAAACATTTGGTGCCTAAAACCTGTCTAATTGTAGCTGTAATTTTAAGGTGGTGAGAAATGGCATGGTAACAATTTAGCTTAGATACTGCAAAAATGCATCTATTACACATTTACTCTTATGTAACACGACCTTAACAAACACCTTTTTATGTCATCATTAACACTACAATGCATCAGTAAAGAGTTTATTCATGTCTGCAGTGTGACCTACTAACCTAACTTGGTAACACTTTACATTAAGTGTCCATAATTACACTGTAACTACTATGTAATTACCTGTATAAGTACAGTGTAACTATGAATTATTACACCATACTTACTGTGTAATACAAAGTAATGCTATAGTTAATTACTCAGTTGTCATTGTTATTCCACAGTTTATATAATTACAATGTAACAATTTATCACTGATCCAAAAACAAGTGTACTTGCATAGTTATGATGTATCTGTACTTTCAAAATGTAATGAAAACTTCACTTTGAGGTGATCTGAAGTGCTTAACTCAACACATTAACACATTTCTCTTAATATTACACATTTAGTATAAGGCCTGTGAATCCTTCATATTAGCAAGTCATTTTAGCATCATGTCAATATGCGACACTGCACAGAGATGAATAACCTGTCTACTGATGTTTTGTAAGTGTTATGAAGACCCAAAGAAGTCTTTCGTAAGGTCTTGTTACATAAGAGGAAAGGAGTAATAGATGCATTTTTGCAGTACCTCAACTAAAGTGTTACTAATGGCCCTATGTTGCATATTGTTGAAACTTTTAATACAGACTAGCTGTGCAAACTGTCTAAGACGGGTCGAAAAGTAAATAATCAACAAAGACTTCAGCGTTAACGCTGGGCCATCTATTGGAATTTATTTTGCAACACATGTTGTAATAAAATACATTGCAGTTGTCATTCCAAACAGCGCATTACAAATATTTGTTGTAATAAAATGCATTACTACAAATGTTTGTGAAGTGCCTTCTGTTGGAAAGACAGAGACATATCAGCTGGATGGACATACAGACACTTATATGTTTATTAAGGCGCATGTGAAAAAATATTACTATGAATCTAATGAATTGAACTAATTCTTGAAAAACTCCTAGCTAACTACCAGGTCAGTTGCCAACCAACAAAACAGACAGACGTCAAGCTCTAAGCTGCTTGACTCTCAAGGCAAGAACAGATCATTTCAGATATATTTTCTGTTTTTTCCAGAAAGAGACAGTCCGGTTCTAGGTGTAATTTTGTTTACATTAAGAGCTCTAAAGCAGCCATTACTTGTATACTGATTATACTGAAAATTAACAACACATATCTGCATACTTGAAGGAAATTACATGTATGATCATCTCTATTTCGTGCTCTTGTTGATTGTTTTTATTCTTTCTCTTCCTATCTTTAATACTCTGTCACAGGTTGAAGTTTCCAGATTGAATTAAACACTGTCAACAATTAGAGCCATTTGAACTCTTTTTAAAATTGTAATGAAAAAGAAAACCTGTCTTGTTGCCGCATAGAGCTAATTTCTAATCCTATCCATCCTCGTCACGCCCAATGCAAATCTTAACATCTTTAACTCTGCCACCTCCAGCTCTGTCTCCTGTTTTCTGGTCAGTGCCATTGTCTCCAACCTATGTAACACAGCTGGTCTCACTACCATCCTGTAGACTTTCCCTTTCACTCTTGCTGATATCCGTCTGTCACAAATCACTCCTGACACTCTTCTCCACCCATTCCACCCTGCCTGCACTCTTTTTCACGTCTCTTCCACAATCCCCATTACTTTGTACTATTGATCCCAAGTATTTAAACTCATCCACCTTCACCAACTCTACTCCTTGCATCCTCAATCATTCCACTGACCTCCCTCTCATTTACACACATGTATTCTGTTTTGTTCCTACTGACCTTCATTCCTCTCCTCTCTAGAGCATATCTCCACCTCTCCAGGGTCTCCTCAACCTGCTCCCTACTATCACTACAGATCACAATGTCATCAGCAAACTTCATAGTCCACGGGGACTCCTGTCTAATCTCGTCTGTCAACCTGTCCATCAACATTACATATTTTTTGAGAGCCACTTTGTGCAGTAAAGTATATATTTTACTTTCCAATATAATGGTTTACTTGTTCATACTATTGGTTTATGAGCACCTAGTATTGCTCTGCTTACATTGTTGGTTTACATATATGCAATATTGCTTTAGCACTTATGAATTATATTTGTGTATATGTTTATATTATTTGTTTGTGCATGACCTATCCTAATTTCTGATCTTATACTATTAACCTGCACATTAACTATATTGGTTTACACATGTATATTATTGGTTTGTGTAAACATATCATTGGTTCATGCATGTGTATTGGTTTACATCGTAGGCCAGTGATATGCACATGTATTGTATTAGTTTGTATGCGTTGCATGCATATTCTATTAGTTTTATTATGAACTTCAATGGTTTGTGTGTGCTGTATATTCTATTAGATAGCTCATACTGTACATGGCAATGTTTCTATGCTTGTGTTTCATGGGTTTTATACTTATGTGCTGTATACATGTATATACCATGGAGATGCTGTGTGTACTGTACAATGTGTATTATCAGTTTTTGTGTGCAAATTCATTTCATGCATGTTTCGTATTGATTTTATGTGTGCATTATAGCAAAGCTAAATGTACACTGTACTTTTTTATGCATGTACTTAATTTGTTTTAAAGCACAATCTCTTAGTTTTAAAAGTGTATTATACTGATTTTGCATGTACACTCACTTACTTTATGGAATACCTATATAGGATTTTGTTAGCTTTAAGTGTGTAGCATATCAATTTCCTGTAAGCACTATACTGGATGACCACAATCTTGAATAGTGATGGGCAGAGCAAGCTACACAACTTTCCTGTGAGCACAACCAGTACCATTGTGAAATGAACATTAGAACAATCAAATGTTTATTTTACACAGGCTGTACTGGCCATACTGTATGAGGTAGAAGAGGGGGTCAGTATGTAAATGACATTGGCTCTCCAGGCTTGATACTTCAAAAACCCATTGAGCTAAGCAAACTGTGAGCATCAGGTTCATGATGTTGGATTATGGGGTACTGACAGCTTTGGGCATGTCGCTGGAAACAAGTGCACAACAAACTCAGTCACTCTAGGCAAATTTAGAATTGGAAAATAACAACATAATGGTACAAAATGTGATTTTTTTTCACAATCATTCTTTTTTTCTGACATCTTCAGGGCCCTGGTCTAATGTCCATATGTCTGTAGTGTAGTGAGAGATTTGCACAATATCCTCATGTGTGCAAGAGGTTTGCTCCAGGTTTTCTGATTTTGTCCCACATTTAAAAAACATGCATATATGGGTAACTGCCAACTTTATTGAGTGCTGGTGCATGCACAAGTATGTCCTGTGATGGAGTGATACAATGTCCAAGATTAGTTCCAACCTTGAAATATAGGTGCCAATCCATGTATTTTCTGGACCTGCTCATTCAGTTGAAAGTTAAGTGGTGGTGACGCCTGGGGTATGAACTGGTGCTTGCTTGCTTGCTGTTAACAAATGGATCAGCATGACTTTGAAGCACTCCAGAAAGCCAAAGCTATTATATCTAAGAATCATTATCACTTGCTAAATAATGATTCGATATACGCAGTATTGTTACAAAATAATGTCACATTCCCAGACCGATTTAATGCAGTTCAGAATCATGGAGAGCTGTGACCTATCCCAGTAGCACTGCAAGGCAGAAAACAGCCTGACATAGTCCTTCAGTTCTTCACAAGGCCCAATCATGCACACAACCACACAGGGTCCATCTTGAATTACCAGACAACCTAACCAGCATGTCTTCAGGGTTGTGAGATTTTACTTTTTTACTTTTATTCTCTGTTAATTAGTGTTCGCTAATTTTAATTCTTATTTATTTTGTCTTTTTTCTCTTTCTTCATCATGTAAAGCACTTTGAGCTACATCATTTGTATGAAAATGTGCTATAGAAATAAATGTTGCTGTTGTTGTGAGATGAAAACTGGAGAACCTGTAGGAAAACCTACACCGCCATAGGAAGAACATGCAAATTACAGATGGACAAGAGTGAGGCGTGAGATTTGAATGGGAAACACTGGACCAAATTGGGCTGCAGCGCTACCCACTGCGGCCACCCTTAATACAATCATCAGGCACAAGGCAGGAAGATCCACCAGACAGGGTGCCAGTCAATTGCAGGCTGAACGCATAATTACACAGCCACACACACTGGGCCAATTTAGCAATGCCAGTCCACCTAAACTGCATGGCTTTGGATTGTGTCTTATGAGAGATTTATATACTATGAGTTAATTAAACTCTAATATCATTAAAGAATATGTCCACTGAGTTTTTACATCAACATGATTGTTTATCAAATTGCAGATTTTAGCCTGGTTTGGACAATGAAAGGTGCCTATAATTTGTGAATATTCCCCCATGAAGTGCAAAACCATGCCCTTCTTTTGCAGATGACAATCTTAAAAATTAAAAATTATTTTTAATTTGAGTAATATAAAATATTTCAGTATAACTCTGCTTCAGCTAATTAATTAACTAGCTTGGCAACATAATTTACATGTAGAAGTGCTAAAACCTTTGTTTGCAATAGATCAGTGTTCCATTGTTCTGTTACAGCCCGTATTAAGTGTGTAAATTACTAAATAATACATTATAGATTTAGTTTTCAGAATAGAGGGAAAATTCTCAAAATGGGTTGGGGGGGAACTGACTTGCTGATGGAACATTTTGATTGAAGCACCTTGCAAATTGATAGGGGAGCTGTGTTCAAAGACAAAGCTCTCGGTTTACCAGTCCTCTAAATCCCTGTCATGAGCTGTGGCCAATGACCAAAAGAATGTGCCCATGAGTAGAAGTGATAGAAATGAGGTTTCCTCACAGGGTTGCTGGACTGGCACTCAGAGATAATGTGAGTGGCTCAAAAATTCGATGGAGCCTCAGAGGAGTGTAATGCTGCTCTTATGGATCGAGACAAGACAGTTGAGGTGGTTTGGGCATGTCCTAAGCAAGCTCACCTGGACACATCCCACTGGACAGAGTCCATGTAGAAGACCCAGGACAGAATAGAAGAATTAAAATATCTCTTAACTGGTTCAGGAATACTGGGAATTTCCCAAGAAGAGTTGGCATCTGTAGCTAGGCTGACTTCCTGGGCCTGCTGCTGCCATGGGCCTCACCATGGAATATCAGCCTAATGATGGCATGAGTTGTGATGAGACAAGCATAGATTTATGCCTTTATGGGTAAATAAAATTCTCAAGTGAAACAAATACTACAGTAATTGTCTGCCATTTGTATGTCATATGCTATGAAGTTTTGGTCCTAGGATGCCTGCTTTGCCAGCATGGCTGGATCTACCATCAGTGTGACTTCTCTGCTCGCAAAGGGGAATTTGCATACGCAGTACAGAAAATGCTTAATCACTGGATAAGCCCAGGTTTTTACTGGCAGTACAGATAGACATAGCAATATATCATTCAACACACACTTCTACCCCACTTTGATCTTCACGATTATAAACCTATTCAATCAGACCTAAATAAAAAGCTTTAAAAAATAATAATCCGAGTCCTGGTCTGTTGATATGGGAGGGGCACAATCAGAGCTGCTGTCTATTGGTCACTTTTATAAGACTGACCATTTGATGTGCTACTTTGCAACAACAAAAAAAAAGAAGAAGAAGAAGAAGAAGAAAAAACTGGATGGTCTTTCAAAATGAGAGATCAGTAGTTCATCAAAAACAAAATAAAAAATAGCTTTTGAACTTCAACACCCCAGGGTTTCTAATGTGACGTTCTATCGAAATACCCTACTTAGCGAGCTGCTATACTGCATATGCTCACATCACAATTATGCCATGTTTCCTTGTGTTTGGGAACACACCTATAATGTTATGCTGATGGAGTGTTTGAGTTTTTATGGAGTCTTTTTGGCCACGTGATTGTTAATTTTAGAGAAAATACTGACTTTTCTGTGGTGTTTTACATAATTTATTGCATCCAAATACCGTCAATTAAAGTGTAGGACAAGCAATTCGATTATAAATTTTGCAACAAGGAGGTATGCTGCTCTTTGATTAATATGCTAGAATGTGTCCGAATTGGCCTTAGGTGTCACTTTATATTTCTGGCAGCATATCTTTATAAGGCATTTTCCGCTACTGAGATAAGCTATCCATTGTGTTTTGCTTTAGTATGTCTATATTAGAATAAGATGCTATGACATGGTAGCACATCTCTAAAATATTTTACACTGCAGAGCTATGCTGCGTTTTGATTTATAACTGTGTTAGAATAGGCATTAGGTGTTATACAGTACCAATGGCAGCATATGTTAATATGGTATTTTACACTATCGAGCTATCCAGCTTGACAGTATTCGTTGATTACGGAAATAATTCTGCCGTGGTAGATGAAAAAGTTTGCTTTTAGATGAATTAATGAAAATGTAATGGTTTATTTAGAAACACATTCCTATAAATTAGTATCAAACTTTATTTCTTTTAACTATTAAAGGTACCCGAAATTGTTTGCAGTAGTAATTTTTGATCAAGTGCTGCTCGCCAAATATAACTATCGATTTGAGCAATGGTGCCGTAGTACAATTCGACAACGTAGCACGAATCGATAGAACACAGGCACACTTTGCCTGTTAGAAAGGCAATGAAGCCGATTGCAATCCAAAATATGAGATGGATAAAGAAAGGATATTGGGTACATACATTACTATAGAACGTGCGCACGGGTAATGTCACAAAAAAATGAATATTCCGTTGTTTCAGCTATCATTCACGGGGAGAACTCGGCAGTGAGAGCAGCATTTGCAGTTGGCAGCACTGGTCTTCGCCTGGGTGCATGTGGCTTTACGATCTGCACCGCGCATGCGCCTTATTGTCACGCAGGTGTACACTGCGCACACTAATTCATTTCAGGACGTTACTTCGATCGATAATATCAGGCATGTGCTAGTACAGGTATTTCTTACGTCAAGATCGTACTGAGTTCGAGTTTGCATTTATTAAGAAATAGTGTTATGTTTTCTTTGAAAGATGATACTTTCTGAATGTTCAAAGCATTTAAAGAATGTGTTTCACGTGGAAAATTTAAACTCCACTGCTCTGGGAGCTTAAACGTATGGCAGTTAAGCTAATTGTTTTCAGATTAGTAAACATCAAATTGTACTGATACATTTACTTGCTATTCCGATTCAGAAGTAATCTGTAGAAATCTGTGTATAATGTTAGTTCTTACACTGGGATTATTGAAATCAGCAGACCGCTATTTTGCATATTAACATCCTATATGTAAAGTTTCAAGGCGTCACTACATTTCCATGCTGTTTCCTCTGTCGGTCCCGATACGTGTTGTTCCTTATACGCAAATCGTAAATTGTACGTGCGCTGGAGGCATTTCTCCATGTCACTTTTAATTCTAGATAACAGAAAAGCAAGACGCTCAAATGCAATTCCTGTCGGTGCATATGCTGCCTGGCTCAGTATTTAAAAGGCAGTGGCGCGTGACAAAGCACACCAGAGTTAAAATCGTAACAAACGCCCGTGCGGCAGATCGCACATCCGTATCTCTCTTTGGTCAAGTCCATTAGTGATGAAGCAGAAAATCTTCCGAGTTTCGATGGTGATCATTACATCTAAATCGAAATAAGGTTCAGTGGGTTAGGTTTTTCATTTGTCTGAAGGGGAAAAGAAAAGGAAAGAACGGCGGCTTCCTGTTCTGTTTGTGCCCCCCACCTCCTGGCATTGTGTCCGCTCTTATCTGAAGCCGCAGAAAGTGGCTCGCCTTTCAGTTCATTTAAAATGTTATTGTGTGTTTCAAAAGGCAGCCAAGGTTGCTTACTGCTTGTTTATCACATTGTGCTATCTTATCTCCCATCTTTCACACTCTGATTTTAGTCTTCACTATGCTTCCTCTTTATTGATGATAACTTATGAATAAATGTTTTTCCGTTTATTTATTTGCTAATTAATTTATTCATTATATACTGGTTTTAAAAGTCGCTTGAGCAGTTAAGTTATTTTGTCGGTTCCCATATACCACTTCAAAGGTTAGCCGTCTCATCAGTCCCGTGAGTGAGAGAAAAAAAAAAACACTTGTTGGGATCAAAATTTGGGGAAGGTGAATCCACCATTCGCCAAAAGTCTGCTTTGAAACAAACGTGCAGCCTTTTTTCCCCACTAGTGGCAACGTCCGATGTGACCTTTAAAAGACCTTTAATTTTTACTAATTTATAAACTAAGACAGCTCGGGGAAACATTCAAACAATCGAACATTTCCTAAGGAATGTAATCAGCGTGATTTAAAAGTTTCGTTTTTAAAGTGAAGCCTTCCGCCTACTGCGCTGTACTCTAAGAAACCGGCAGTCTTTAGATTTTAAAGCGCCGTCTTCATAGAAACACATTTTTGTGAGATGTCTCTGTGGTGCTTGATACTTTATGATTTTATCCATTAGTATTCATTTCTTTTTTTGTTCTTTATTATCCAATAGCACCGACATTTTCATAGAAACAGCACTTTGATGCTTTTGCATACATTTAGCCTTGTGATTCAGAAAGCATCTACACATCCACAATCAATCAGTTAGTTATTAATATCCCTAGAGCTGGATAACGCAAGCCACGATTTGTCATTTGAAATGAGAAAACCGTTCCAGGTGCACAGCTTTCAACTTTCACTCTTCCATTCGGTTCTGAGTCGAAGCTGTTTCCTTTGGCACAGCCATAATTTCATACTGTTTGCTCAAGGATGAGTAAGGATTTCTTCAGCCTTGTGAAAAAACAAAATTGGCACAACTCAATGCAGCCTGTATACTGGATTTCATTTGGGTTCATCTTGTATCAGCAGTGAAGCAGACACTTGGGCTTAATGTTCCATCCTGTCAGTATCTTAAACTACTAAGCCACAGAAGAAACAGCATTCACCTGGAAGCGACACAGATTTTAAATAAAAAAATATTGCAGGAAAATGGACCTAAAAATTAACACTTTACAATACATACAGTAGAAAACAATCCATTTATGCTGTATGTAATCTAATGCTGCTGATTTAACATGAACCTTCTCAAAACCGCTCAGTTTTATTCAGTGTCATTGGTGGCAGCACAAGGCAGCCTTAGACAAAATGCCAGTGCATCAAGTGGCACATTCACATTCATGACAACACAGGGCTGGTATAGGGAGGAATACCCACAAGGAGAATATGCTAACTGTGGACAGGCAATGCATAGGCATGGGAAATGAACTCAGGATACTGGACCCATGATGCAGTACAGTTAATTTCTGTGCCACCGGTGTTGTTATTTAAAATTTGTGTAAAGTAGATTATAACATAAGAATTACTAATTGACAGCATGGTAAGATATGTTCTTCAAGATTAAGATGCATTAATTATATATATATAATATGATGAATTTAAGATACAATAAATTTGAAGTAAGTGAGTATAGAAGACGACACAAGACGTGCAATATCATTAGTTTTTTTTTATTGTTATGATAAGATCTCTAATGACCTGCAATCTAGTCACCATCCTGTATATAATAAGCTAAACATTAAGCTTTGTGTTTATCTTTGGGAAACTTTTGTTTTCACAAAATCTTGAGAAAATCATTTTGTTATCTCGAGAAAATAAAGTTCAGTTCTCTCACGATCCTGAGAATCTTTTTTCTGTTATCTCAAGAAAACAATTTTAAAAAATGAATGATAATGCATATCCTCTCGTATGGAAGCCAAAAGAGGACATCTATCATCTGTTATCGTTGAGATAATAGAATAATTTTCTAGAGACCTCAAGGAAACGAAGTTGAACCTTTGCTCCAGCGAGCTTCCTAATGTATGACAACTGATAACAACCATAATAGCAAAACTAAGTTTGATACATACACATATGTAAGCCTGCCTGCATCATATATTTCTGATAGCTGTGTAATCATTTTGGATGCTCTGTTACAAGTTTGCTTTGTGTTAAACTTCTACGTCTAACGCAGGCACATTTCTAGTACCGAGATCTGATCTAATTACTTTTAAGCACCACAATGTCTCTCCACTCTTGTAAGATGCAACAACGTTACGTTTACAGTTAGTTCACTTGCATCCACATGAAATGGCGTGAGAAGACATTGATGCATCCATTTACTCCGCTGCCAAAGGCTATGAGTGTTTCTTAGTTGTCTTTGTGGCAAATATAATGTGGTTCCCAGATTAATGCATTAAAAATTAATAACAATGACTAAGCTGCCTTTTCTTTTTTTCACAACACATAAAGATTGTTTTATCCAAAAAAGCTTGGTAGATGCACAATGCAAACTGTAAACTGTTCATAAAATAGGGGCACCCACAATAAACATACTTTCATAACAACATTGAAAAAAAAAATTGGCAAAAAAAAATGATAAACAAGAACAAGAAGCTGTCCAGCCATAAACAGGAGAGGGCAGATTTACAAAGAAAAGGGCCAGGAAAATGTCAAATATTATCCAGTTATGTAAAAATGTGGCCGGGAAGATCCAAGCAACGATAGGCCAGCAGGCTTAACATGCGTCATAGGAAAATTAATGGAAAGAATTATTAAGGATAAGATTGAGCAACACATGGCAAGAACAATAGTTTTACTTAACAGAACAGGGTTCAGAAGAGGAAGGACATGTTTTACTAACATGCTAGAATTCATTTAGGAATCCACAAAAGGATACAACAAGAGTAGTGCATATGATATTATTTATCTGGACCTTTAGAAAGCATTTGATAAGACACAACATGAGAGATTGAACATCAAACTAAAAGAAGTGGGAGTTCAGGGTGTAGAGTGTAGATGGGTGAAGATTTGGCTAAAACACAGAAAGTAGAGGGCTATGGTGCAGGGGACCTTATCAGAATTGGCTGAGGTTAAAAGAGGTGTTCTTCAGGGATCAGTGCTTGGGCTGCTGTAATTTTAATATATATAATTAAACATGAACATAAATATGAATATTTTGTAGATGATAACAGGTTAGGTTAGCAGATCATCTAGAATCAATAGACTCGTTACAGATGGATTTGGACAGCATACAGGCTTGGGCAAAGTTGTGGCAGATGAAATTTAATATAAGTAAATGTAAATTATTACACCTAGGAAGTCAAAATTGTAGGTTTAAATACACAATGGGAGGTCTGAAAATCGAAAGTACACCTTATAAGAAGGGTTTAGGATTCATAGTGTACTCATCACTATCAACTTTCAGACAGTGTTCAGAAGCCGTTAAGAAGGCTAACAGAATGTGAGGTTATATAGCACTCTGATGTGTGGAGTACAAGTCCAAGGAGGTTATGCTCAACCTTTATAACTCACTGGTGAGGCCTCATCTGGAGTACTATGTGCTGTTTTGGTCTTCAGGATACAAAAAGAACAAAGCAGCGCTAGAAGAGGTCCAGAGAAATACGACTAGGCTAATTCCAGGGCTACAGGGGATGAGTTATGAGAAAAGATTAAAACAACTGTGCTTTTTCAGTTTAAGCAAAAAGAGATAAAGTGATGACAAGATTGAAGTGTTTAAAATTATAAAGGGAATTAGTATTGAGCTTGTTTCTTTAAAATGAGCTCAGCAACAACAAGGGGGCACAGTTGGAAAGTTGTTAAGGGGACATTTTGTATAAACATTAAGAAGTTTTCTTCATACAGAGACACATAAAATAAATTAACAAGTAGTGTGTTATACAGTAGGACAGGGACCTTCAAAACTCAACATGATGTTACTTTGGAAGAATTAAGTGGGTGGAATTGGCAAGCTTTGTTGGGATGAATAGCCTGTTTTCATCTCAGTTTTACAAATTTTCTTCAAATTAACAAAGGACATGAAATGTGTTTAAAATAATCACACAAAGATCCACACATGAATATCAAATTACAGTCTTTAAAATCATAAACAAAACGCTAAATTAGGGTAAAAAATTGTAGCTAAAGTTTTTTTGTACCAGGAAAAACTAGGCAGAAGAAATTTGCACGCAGTGTCTCAAGGAAATTAGCCATACTCTTGGATACTAGGAAGTGCATTACACTGACACTGACATCACAGGTCATGACCTCCCAGCATGAATCCTTAGCAACGGGGATAGCAGCTGCTCCACAACAAGGTGGTACCCATACTAACCAAAATGGCATTGGAAATGGACACAGAAATTATTTAACTACTTTAAATACATTTTAAAATGGAAAATTATTATCAAAACTGAAATCTATATGCTTAAAAATTCAACATGGGTATGAAAATGATCAGAAAAATGTAACAGAAAAGGCAGAAACAATTTTAAACAAAAAGACTTCATAACAGAAGCAAGAATAATAAACAAAAGATGTAAAACGTGTAACTGAAACAAAATATAGTTTCAGGCCACAACAAAGTCGTAACAGTATCTGGAACAAGAAAATTTTTTTTTTTTTCTTTTTGTATTGTCATGATTTGCATTCTTTTTTCGGGGCACTGCATTTTGATGCTGTTTATTTTGCTTTTTTCTAGCATTAAAATATTTTTAACATTGTTATGATGCACCATCTTGGTGAGGTCATTTTCATTTTGAAAGCCATGTTGGTTGTGGTTTGATCAGCTCCTTTTGGTCATGTGACCACAACCTTGTGACCAATGACATCATCAACAGAAGAATAACGAATGGTGACACCCAACCCACCTTTTAACATCTGTTGGATGGTCCCAGATATTAGCAAAGCTATTGTAATTAGAAGAAAAAATAATAGTGCTATTTCAGGTTTTGAATTCTTTTCTTTACCCATCTAGTTTAGATTTTTCTCTTCCACATGTTAATGGGTTTTAACCCTTGACTACTACTTTAGCTGCCAATTTTGCGTGCTCCTTTTATTTATGTTATTTTCTTGCATATTTAATCTCACAATACTTAAAGGCTTTTCCATCCTGCCCTTAACAGTTCTAGCATTGGCTTATAATTGTATTTGCTATTGTTATGGACACAACCATCTTCTGTTTCTGGTTGCTATGATGCTCTAATAGTATACTTACATCTTCAAACAATCCTTCTATTGTGAAGACTATTTTTTCTAACTTTGTTTTATTAATATGTTATGTATCAAGCCTTGAATTTTTCTGTTTTTGTTATTTTTCATTCTGCTATAATGCAATCGCTGTTTTCGGTTGATCTTTCTCACTTATAATTGTAGTTGTCCAAGACACCACTACTTGCTGCCAAGGAGCAAATAGAGGAGGTTGCCCTGACTGAGCTCACTAAACGTGATGGTATTTAAACTGATAAGTCAGTTTCACTTCTGTCCTAATCTTAGGGGCAATTGCTAAACAAAAGACAAAAGAACTGAACAAAAAAAAAAAAAAAACAGTGTTTGTTTTGTCTTTGTACTATGAACCCTTGCCTAGTGTTGGCACTTTACTCTTTTTAATATATTGATTTTGACACCTGTCTTCATTTTGATTAACATTCATTTCCCAGGCCTCTTTTATCAATTGCAGGCAGTACATATACAACATTAAGAGCAATGTAAAGTCAATCTATACAGAGCAGCTGAAACTCAATAGACCAATTCTTGAGCAGCACATAGAAATGACTCACGTATATGAGAATGTTTTAGAATTAAGCATACGTGAAGAGAAGAAGAGAGAATGAAGAAGTGAATATTAATTAAAACAAAGTCACAGACAGGTACAGACAAAAATGGTAGATCAAAAGAGATAGGCACCCAAACTGTAACATATGTCAAAAACATCATAATTCAAACACAAAATGATCACTTTCCCTTTGTTTAGGAATTTTCCCAAAGACTAGGACAGTAGTGAAACTGACTACCATCGCACTTAATGAGCTCAATCTGCATGACTACCTGTTTCCGCTCATTAGGAGTAAGTAGTTGCATCTTCAGAATAGCAACTCATAGTGACGGTGTTCAATCCAAAAAAAAGAATGGTAAATAAAAAACAATTAAACATTACAAGTTTAATATATAATGTAATAATTAAACAAAGTTATAAAAATAGCCTTAACAATACAGGGGTTGCATGAACATTTAATTCTAGTACAGAAAAAAATAAGTAAACAATTTATAAACAGCTATTTGTTATACTTTAGACTTATGACAAATATATATTTATTCAAGATATAGTAAAAATAACGACGTCCCCGTTAAAAACACAAGAAATTGTACAATAAGTCATTTTCAGATGCTACATCTTGAATTGCATTTCAAATACAGTATCTCAGAATTCATACAGCAACATTTGCAAATATTTAGAAATTCATATCAGTTAACTTCACTGTAGCCACCGAGGCGTAAGGAATTGTCAAGCACGGGTAAAACGTGTGTCGAAAGAAATCTCACAGTCCAAAAGTTTGTTTTAAAATATTTAGTGAAAGTTAAAAGCAAGTAATCCACACAAGAATAAAAGAAAAAATTGTTACACATGTAGAATAAAGGCAAAAAAAAAGGAAACATATATCATCTATAAACTTAGCTTTTCTTGAGAAACTTTCACTATTTCTATACTTAAAAGTTCTTAATTTCTTCTTCTATACGCATTAAGCGTACGGTACATTACTTAAATGAACAAATTTTCTTTACGTGTTACTTCACACATTCAAAGAGCCTGTAGGCCATCAAGCACGGTCACGTGCACGATAACGAGCATGGTTAAAAAACGTATGCCTCTACACCTTACACATGGCAAGGCTGTCACTAACTAACTGCAGAATAATCTTTACTTAAAGCTGTTAGAAATGGCAAGAATATACCAATACAATAGTACCCACAGGGGGCCATAGGAACCTCCCATAGTTTATGCATTGTCATCTAGTAAGATATTTATGAATCTATACTAATAAAAGGCAAAGCCCTCACTGACTCACTCACTCACTGACTGACTGACTCACTCATCACTAATTCTCCAACTTCCCGTGTAGGTGGAAGGCTGAAATTTGGCAGGCTCATTCCTTACAGCTTACTTACAAAAGTTAGGCAGGTTTCATTTCGAAATTCTACGCGTAATGGTCATAACTGGAACATATTTTTTGTCCATACACTGTAATGGAGGAGGCGGAGTCACGTATCGCGTCATCACGCCTCCTACGTAATCACGTGAACTAAAAACAAGGAAGAGATTTACAGCACGAGTCAAACGGCGGGAACGAAGGTAAATGACGTTAATTTTTGACTGTCTTTTAATACTGTGTAAGCATACATATTAACACATGTGCAATTAAACGTGTGCATTTACGGGGTGATTTCTCAGGCTTAAAAGCTCGCCTTTTATCAAATGCGGGAACAAAGGTAACTGACGTTGTTCACTGTCTTTTAATACTGTGTAACCATACATATTAACACATGTGCAATTAAACGTGTGCATTTACGGGTGATTTCTCAGGCTTAAAAGCTCGCCTTTTACTAAAAAGGTAAATGCAAAACTATTTTCAATCAGTTTAATGAAACGCTCCCATTAAGGATTGCAATAACATATTCGCGAGATAAAAGAACGAAGTAGGGGGAAATGACGGAAGAGCCGCAAACAGCGAAGAGCAAAAAATTAATTAAACAATTGAGAAGGGAGCGAGTGAAGCATTCAAGCATGTTCATAAGGGAAACAAAGCACGGTGTAAAACGTAAGTTTAAATTAAGTTTATACAAACGCTCCCGCTGTGGATTGCAATAACATATTCGCGAGATAAAAGTTTAATGAGAAGACACGAGGTATAAACGAACCACACGCCGTGGTGCAACGTTAGGGGCAACAGTTTCAACCATTCTATGATCTGCTTCTCGCAACTGAAAGACGGCACATGGCGGATGTTAGCCGACTTGCTGACCGCAACATTAGGGGCTTCAACTCTGGCGCTGACGCCACATCTCAGTGCCAACACTTTCCAGACTCTACTTAAAAGACACGCCCTCCTCACTGGACAGTTAAAAAGACCAATCAAACTAACGATGACATCAAGTATTACCCAATCAAAAGTAGGAAAGGAGGCATCTTCATAAATGCGTGTGGGATGATTTGCATGAGACGCTGCTTTAAAAAAAAATGATAAAAAAAAATACGGGAGAAATCCCGTCCAGTATTGATTCAAAAATGGGACGCGCAATTTCATTCTCAAATGCGGCACGATTCCGTATTTTAAAGGACGGGTGGCAACCCTACAGTGCCAGGTAACCACCCATACAATCAGATTGTGATTCAGACTAGGAATGCAATGAATGTAATTACCCCGATCTACATACAAGGCGAAAGTCTTGCAACATTCAAAGATGATGGTTTGGGATAAGTACACCATACAACATAAAAGAGCTTATGAAGCCTTGAACCGAAAAAAAGCAACATCTCAGAGATCGTAAAAAAAAAAATAGGAGGTAATGTCGTTTTACTCGCTGTAGATTTTATTCAAACATTACCAGTTATTCCACGAGGGAGACCAGCAGATGAACTCAACGCGTGTTTAAAATCCATGCTTCTCCCACGCTTGGTTATATGTCGCGTGTTCTCGGGTAGGTACACCAAAAAATGTATACATTTAAGCATGTAATGGACAAACAAAAAATGAGGTATACCCAAGGGCACTGCAGTAGTACTTAATCTAACTTTACTCTTAAATGTTAATGTTTTACTGTTTAATAATTTATACGCTTCTTATATGTTGTTCAAATTCTTTTATCAAAATACCAGTGACAGCGCAATGCCGATAACATGGAGTGAATACACCATACGCATCCGCCCACGGCCGCCCTGGTGTGCGCAGATAGGAGTTGATTCTACAATAAAATAAAATAAACATAAAAAGAGTAATACAATCATCACCCATAAAGCGGATAGTAGACGTGACGTACTATATGTGTACCAGATTTCAAGTCAATAGGTGAAACGGTTTGCGAGCTACAGGTGATTTAAAATCCTGGACAGACACACAAATTGCCACGGTAGCAAATTACAGAAGAAGATTTTACTGTTTAATAATTTATATTTATATGAAATGTGCTTCTTATATATTACTTCATATTCTCATATGATAATGATGTTAATATTTATATTGATTTCTATGTTATTGAAACTGCATGTATGTGTGTATATGTATGTGTATATATATATATATATATATATATATATATATATACTAGCAAAATACCCGCGCTTCGCAGCAGAGAAGTAGTGTGTTAAAGAGGTTATGAAAAAAAAAGGAAACATTTTAAAAATAACGTAACATGATTGTCAATGTAATTGTGTTGTCATTGTTTATAAGTGTTGCTGTCTTTATATATATATATATATATTATATATATAATATACACACACACATAAACATTTATATACATATACATATATATACATATCTACATATACACATCTACATATATATACACACATACATAAACACATACATAAGACTTATTGACTGAAACGGGCTTTCACGAAAACAGTTAGGGCTTTGCTACAGGATACACCCTCCACAAGTTAACCAAGTAAAAATAAAATATATATTTCTGTTTTATTTAAACCTTTTAAGTTCATATGCATAGCCCCATTTGGCTGTTTAATTTTTTTTTTCTTTCTTCAGTAATATTTAATCTCCTTAAAGAAAAAGAACATATCCATTTACTTTTTTTGTATCTGTGTAGTAATATTTTAGTGTAAAAGAATAACCAGTATTTTAAACCTTTTATGTTACTTTATACATTTATTTTACACAATGTTGAAAAATTAATAAGAAAGCTACATATTTTGGTAGCTGCTGCTTTCATTTTCAATGAAATGAAAAAAGCTCTCCAAGAGAAAACGTCAATGAAGAAGAAACAGTTTGCACTATCTAAAAAGGAGAAACCCTCATTTATAAAAGTTTGCTGCAGATGACTTAACTGAAAATAAATGAATAGTTCCTATGTGTATAATACATATTTATCTATTTGACTTATGCCTTTATTCCACCAACTTACAACATCTGAAGTACAATTTGTTACATTACTTTTATTTTTTGCAGCACAGGCAGGTGAAGTGACTTCCTCAGGGTCACACAGTGGTGTCAGTACCAGGATTTGAACTGACAAGCTCCGGGTTTGCTGAAATATTACTGAAGAAAGAAAAAAAAACGAAAATGGGCAAATAGGGCTATGCATACAAATGTCCATCCATCCATTATCCAACCTGCCATATCCTAAATACAGGAGCCAATAAGTAGATATGTATATATACAGTATATATATATATATAGTAAATATATATATATATATATATATATATATATATTATATATGTGAATGTATGTATGTATATATCTATGTCTATATATATATATATATGTAGATATGTAAATTTGTATATGTATATATATGTTATGTGGATGTGTATATACGTATGTATATGTAGATATGTGTATATGTAGATATGTATATATATATGTTTGTTTATGTGTGTGTGTGTGCATATTATATATATAAAAGACAGCAACACTCATAACAATGACAACACAATTACTTTGACAATCATGTTACATTATTTTTAAAATGTTTCCTTTTTTTTTCATAACCTCTTTAACACATTACTTCTCCGCTGCAAAGCGCGGGTATTTTGCTAGTCTTATATAACTAGGAAAATGGCTGTTACATTCACATTGGATCATGTTTGAAATATCTAAGATACATTTTTAGATAACTTCATTTGCTGGTTTCTTAAAATGGGTCTGTGCGCCAAGAAAGATATCTCAAAATGTTTAACAAAATAATAGGATTCACACTTGGCTGTTTAGTCCCAAACTCAAAAGACAGGCATCCGGCCTACACAGAGCCAAAAATGGGATTTAAAATATGAAAATGCTTAAAGTTATCCAAATGTTCACCAGAAGGAGGAGACACAAACAAATACAGGTGCAAAGGTTATCCACACAAAATCAAAATCAGGAATCCAAAAAAGGCTGAAGCTACAGTTGCAGTGTGTCTGATGCTTCTCCTTCAGTAATTTCTTGGGTGCCACATACAGGTGACAGGGCAGATAACAAGTGAAACCATTATCAATAATATTAAGTGTTATAAAGTGGTTTTGTCATTAATTTATGTAAGGGATACGTCATCTTTTATACTCAGGTTTGTGAGTTTAATAATTATATTGCAACATTTCTAATGACATTTTATTTTGTTTAGGAAAACCACCATTTTGTAATTGTCTCTGACATTATAGCATTTAATGTTGTTTAGACAATGGGTTAAATGGTCAGCATGGATGCCATATCCATCTCTTAGATTGTGAATAGATACAACCCTTTGTTAATGATTTTCATTTTACAAGTTTCCCTAGTTATGATCCTTTGGCTCTGAATTTCTGAGTATGATTCGTAAGACACATTTTGGTTCTGACAAGAGTATTTTGATCCTTCCTTTGTCCTGGTTATGACTTTAGCTTTGTTGTGATGCTTTCTCTTCTGGTCCAACTCCTTTTAAAAAAAACAGAACAATTAACATAATAAAAAATGGCAAAATGATGCGTAAATATCAATGTTACATAAATATAACATAGACAGAACAAAAGCATAACATGAAATATAAAATTTGAAGGATGACAAAGATATTTAATATACAAAGAACATTAATAAGTCAGGGTTCCTATAAACAGATATCTGAAATGTATTTCCAGATATCTCAAAATAGCTTCCTGCCCACTTTCAGATAACTTTGTGTGCATTTTGAGATATGTAAACTAAAATAGACAGGAAGAGGATTTTATACAAGGTGATCTTGAGATATCTCAAAATGCATTTCAGATACCTCAACATACATACAAGTTCATTTTGAGATTTCTAAAAATGTTTTTTTCATATTGAAAAGCTCAAGATGTTATTTTGAAATATCTAAAAATGCTAGATATCTTGAAATACATTTCATATACCTCTGAACCTATTACAGATATCTTAAAATGTAAATGAGCTTATTTTTGGTAATTTGAGATGTAGTTTAGGATATAGCTGAAAACATGACCTACTGGACTGGACATTTGAAAATTTGTGTAATTCAAATGTTAATTAGGCTTTCAATGCTTATGTTGACTTTTAAGGTTGATTTAATTTCTTGAAACATGTGACTGAGAGGGTATCAAGTTCTTTGATAAATTTTTTGTCTGTAGCCTTTTTTTTCTTTCAAAAAGTTTCAAAGGCTGGATGGCTCAATGACTTCCAACAAGACAGCACCGTAATATTAAACTATAGTGACAGTCTGACGGTGTGTGACAAACAAGTCAGCTACAGTGGCTGCTCTTACTTATCATCTTATCCAAGTATAATTTAGTCCAATAAATAATATCATTCTCAATACACCTCTCTTTTTTTGTCTGTAACCAGAATATTCTAGCAGGTTCTTTGTTATACAGTAGATTTTGTGCCCATCCTTTACTATGCTTTTTGTAGTTTGCCTTTGAATGTCTATATTTTCAATTTTCTCGCTGTACAACTCCTATAACATTTAATATTCCTAGTGGAAGAGTACAGTCTTTCATACATGTGGTAAATGCAAGCTAAATCTATATGGAAAATATGGAAAAATAGCGAAAAATTACATGTATGTCTGTGTAACCTTATAAAACATTAAATACAATGACTTAATAATTGCTATTTATTTCTCCTTGTTTCAAGTAATACAAAAAGAATACAAGTTAATTATAACTACATAATAACCATAAAAATGAAAAATGTATGTACTAAATATTCAGAAATGTTCGTTCATTTGTTCCTTGCCCTGGTTTCTAAAATTTAAAATCACAGTTAATCTTCACCATTTTTTCATTGACTTTATGTCGTTACTCTTTTCCAACTCTTTCATAATCTCCAACTTGGGTATGAGGCATTTACTGTGCCACAGTGCTTTAGCTTAGCATAAAACATTTAGAAAGTTTATTAATTCTTTGTAAATTCCAGTAGTCAAGGCAGATGTATCAGGGGATGGCTGCCATCCTGCAAAGTGCATGATCTGTCATAAATCACTTTGCAAATGTTTGCTTTTTTGTTAATCTAAAGCAGGCACGGTGCCGGGCCACATGTCTTGCCAATGTGAATCTGTACAGTATGTATGAGATTTTTTCACCTGTGCTAGAATATTGCTGGATTTCATTAATATATGTATGCATGCTTTCTGAGACAGCAAGGAAAGCGTCTATCAAGAATATGCATTAAAACCTAGAGAGGGAGGCACGACTTTACTCTGGGATGGAACTACAGAACATGACAGTTGTGGATGTACTCCTATTTCACTCTTTAGTAAGGAGTGCATTTTACAAGTTAAAAGCTCTGAAGTTAGGGCTACTACAAGTGGGACTCTGGGAAATTGAGTAAAAGGCTTTAAGGCAGAAAAGGTGTGTGTGTGTGTGTGTGTGTTTTTCTTTTATCAAGGAGATTTTGGGGAAACACACCCTGAGGTTTTTTGTAGTTTTTTGTAATTTTCTTTCTGCCTCTGTGGTCTTTAAACTGTAATTCCAACAGAACAGAAAACATCAATAGGTAAAATATGCTTTAGGCTATCTCTTATTTGAGGATTTTTTAATCTCTTATACTGTTTGTACTTTTTTGCTCCTTAGAGGATAACTTGAGTCGATGTTAGGAAGATTTCAATTCCTTTTCTGACTGGTAAATACTACTATATTTAATAGTGTCAGATAAACACTTTCTTTTTACAAACTTTTAACTAATGCCCTTCATCGTAACACAATTGTTTAATCCTCTCTATACATTAGACCAAGGGTGAGCTGACTGGCGACACAGTGAAATTCCATCTCTCTATTATAATAAAAAAATCTTGGGATGAGACGAGACTTTTTCAAAAAGATACTTTCACGTCCCACGAGACGAGACTTTGTGCCAAGAGATTTAATCACACCCGGGGCTGGAAATAAAAGATAAAGAGTAGATGACAAAGTAGAATGTCGTAAAGAATTCAAAAACGTTGGTGCGATACACAAGCAGAGCAGGTTAGAGATGATGAAAGTACTAAAATTTGAAAGTCTCAAAAAAATGATAGTAAAGATTGCATTAGCGCAAACAAACGGAAATTATTACTTGGTGAAATAACGGAACAAAGAAAAGAAATCAAATATATTGTTCAGATTTAAACTTTAATTCGGAGGCTTGTAGATCGTCTAAATCGGGATGCCATCAGGGTAAGTAGTTTTTTCTCCCAATGAAGAGACATATCCACGAGAATTAAAAGATTTGCTGTTTGGTAAAAGTGAAATCCACAGTGAGTGGCAGAGACGCAAAGTGGCTAGCAAGTAGCGCAGGCTGGGGGGGTTGGCGAGCGAAGCAAGCACCCCCCTAGTTTTTCTAAATGAAAGAACATGTAAGTCCAGAAAACCTCTAAGTAAACAAAGAACAGCCATCCTCTTCTGCGTTATTTCTTTGTCTTGCAGCTCATCTTTTATGTCAATATATAAGCAGTTATCTTTTTACTGTAATGTTTGTGTTTCACTTATCTGACTGAAGTCTTAAGGTCTGCTATAAAGACAGGCAATGGAAATAAAATGGCAGCCTTACCAAAATATTTCATGAATCTGTGGAATAGTCAAAAACAAAGCTGATCATTAATCAAGTAATTGGTTTGCATCAGCAGATAAATTCCTCTCTTCTTTCTCACACATTTTGCTCTATTTTACCCCCCAAGCTCTCTAGATAGTGATAGCTGAATATTTTGTGATTTGATAATGTATTGTAATCTTGTTTTCTCTCTGTAAAGCACATTTTGTTTGTGCATTCTGTTAATGATACTCTTTAAAATAAACACTGACCGACACAGTGTGTGCTGGGAAATGGAGACCTGTCTTGACAGTACAAGTGAGGTGTGATTGTTTATTTTCACAGATATTTGGTAGCATAACATTACAGTATACACTGCTTAATATATGCATTTCTATATATATATGAAAGTCACAGACATTGAATTAGCTTCTTTGAAACAGACTCCAGGTCTCTCTTGTGTGCATGGTGGTGCGAGTGTGTTAATCTGCATTGATCCTGATATTGCATTTTACAACATTAATTCTCATCTTGTTTTCCAAATCCAAGTTCAAATTTTGGACACATTTTAGATCAAAAACCGTGAAATTGCATTTTTTGAAAATGGAGTCCTCCACTGCATACTAGTAAATGTTTAATTTGTAGTTTTTCCTACATATTTATGTAACATTTTTTATATATTTTTGCTTTGTTTAATGTAAATATATATTCTCCATATTTCATTTGTATTTGAAGATTTGAGTTCTACAATATTTTATACACTTATTTACTGTAAATATTACATTTATTACATAAATATTATATCAACATTTGATATTACATTTTAATTGGTATGCAGCTGTCACCTTTTCCATCTCAGTAGTCTTTGATCTTAAATTCTTCATGTTTGTTTAGACACATAATCCTCAACTGATGGAGATTTGGGTCTTAAAAATATGTTTGCTTCTTTTCCATTATGTGTTTAGTAAGTACCAGGGAGAATATTCTTCATTTTCACTTTTGGTCAGTGAGTACTCTAAAAAATAAAAGTTTATCAGTTTCAATACATTTTTGTGACATGAATGGTTGATTTATTTCATTCATTTTTCAAAATTAGATGTATTTTATTTTGTTTCTGAATTGTCCAGCCCTTGACAATATAATAAGGTGACTGTTTCTACTGCTGCCTCAAAGCCCAGAGAGACCGGGTCTGAATGTGATTCCAGTTACTACTCATTTAAAATTAAAGTTGCCAGAGTGGTTCTTCAGAACAGTGCCATATTGGAAACATTTTCTGAAAGATCCTTTAGTTAGATCCATAACAGGTTCTGAAATACCAATGAACAGTTAATGACAGATTTCTGAAATGCCAGTGGGCTCATGTACACTTTTTAGGACTCTTGGTGCATACAGGCTAAGTTCAGATTTTCTTCATCTTTTAGTATCCTGCTACATCGCCTACTATACATTAAAGATCTTCTGTTTTGTCCACATATTAGGAACATTTTCTAAGCCCAAAGAGCTAATTTTATGTGCAAAGAACCCATCAAAAGACTCCCAAGCAACACTTCGGTGAGGAACCACACAAGCCAGTAAAGTGACATTGTGTAAGTGTATGACCCCCCTTTCCAAAGCCATTAACATGTTATTTGGATTGGATTTGGATACAATTAAGCTGGGCTACATTTACTTTAGACATCAAAATGCATCTCCATTGTCCCCATTATGTCCGGATAGAAGTCTAATCTTGCCCATGCAAAATATAAGTCAGCCCCTCCTTCTATAATTGCTATATGTGGACAGAAACTCATTTGTATTAAATGTGGTAGCAATGAGTTTCTGACTGCTTCTGAGGGTGGTCCAAATTATCCAGTCACAAGTAAATAACCCTAACCCTAAGCGTAACCCTAATGTGGTCGAGTGTTATCCTGCTGAGATCAGATCACTGAAAAAGCATGTCAAGGGAGGCTATCTGTGCAGAAACATTCTCTGTATATCTGCAAGGATTTTTCAAATTCTGCAGTTTCTCACCCACATCCCAAAGATGTCTGTGTTGTTTTATGTGGTGACTTTAATTTTTTTGGAATGAGTGTGTGCCCAGTTTTGTCATATACTCAATTTAGCTGGGATAGAGTTGAGCCCCCATGAGCAGGCTAAGAAAATGGATTAGTACAGGTTTCTTTCTAAAAGTGTATAAATAGCACTTTCTCATTTATCGTTTGTTTTTTTTTTGTTGAGTTTGTGTTCTTATTTTTTTGTTAATATAATGTGATGGTTTTTTATTGTTATTAAATAATCTTCCACTCTTATTATTTTTACACTGTATCTGCTGTACACACTGTACATTCAACTAACATTTTCTAAATATTACAGATTTTAAAGTGTCTTAATCCTCATTTACTATCTCATGGCTCATGCTAAGTGCTGCCTGCACATTTCTACTTCCAGTGTTTTACATTAGCTCTATGAATTCAACAGATACATGCTTATAGAAACTGAAGTTACTCTCAATTTGCAATAATCAATCCAGGATTTTCACATTCAACAACACTTTGCTGCAGGCAGTATTTCTGTGAGAGTGATGGTGAAGGTCTCAAATGAGCACTGCTGTCACTTGGTATGCTTGAAACGTTTGAAACACGTGTTTCTTCTGTGGTTCCGTTATTATATTAGAAGGTTTCACTGGGATTTTTTTTTCTTTCCATTCCCGTTAAAGTTGCTGACTGTATCAGCACAGCTAGTATAATCTGTAATTCTTTCCTTCAGGGCAGTTGTGCTACGCTGTCAATTTGCAACTTTTAAAGGAGACATTGAAAAAGGAGCACATTATAGCAGAAAAAAAAGGTGAAGATAAAATCTGTCTTCTGAAGACAGATTACAAATCTATAATCAGATTTCATTTAATAAGGTACAATGTCTTGTCGAGAGTGGTGCTCTGCCTGCCCAAAAAACAAGCAGTTGACCTTCTTGTGTGTGATGCTCAAAACACATTAAAAATATTTATAAAAGTAATATTCAAAATCTAATTATTCCCGGAAGGCTGCAGTGATGTGCAATTAAGTTAATTTAAAGTGAGCAGGTGCACAGCCAGAGAAGAAAAAAATTAAATGAAGGCCAAGCATCCGTAATGTCACATCAACGTTTAGTTTTCACTGCAAAAACATCTGCTGAAATATGCAAGCCATCCCTGTAAATAAATCATCATGCATTCTGCTCCCATTAGTCATGTGCTGCATTTTTGGGTGACTGGTGACTGGGACCTGGGGAGACTAAAGACCAGGCTGAGCTGTCAGCTCTGTTTTGCTCCAACGTCTTCTCTGGCTAAAAGCACCACACATGCACAAAAATACATATAATGTTGCTGTTCCCATAAATATATACATTTTGCAAATACATATGCAGTGTACATCGATAAAAATGTGCATATATGACTATGCTAATAAAATTTTAATGGCCAAAAAACGCTAATCCTGCATAACTGATCTACTATACAGTATATACTCTCTTACCCGTACAACATATTTTGTGCCATTGGGTGCTTAGGTGTTCCTCTTTAGAATAACAGTGTCTCTGCTCATTAAAGTTATGTAGTCCCATCCGTCCATCCTTTTTTTTTTCTTTTTTTTGAAAACCACAAAGTCTCAAGAAGCTTTTAGAGTATCCTCGAACAGCAGGAACAAAATGAAACCAAGACTGGCTGGTGTGTCAATCCACCACACATCTGAGTTATGTTCAGTTACAGTCACTCTTGCCAGATTAGTTTAGAGTTCTCAATCAACCTGATATCACTGGAAGAGTAAACTGGAGTCACCAATACCATTAAAGCCTGCATTGCAACTTAACCATTGTTTTATTTTGGAGTCGCAAGCATAGCAAAAGGGTATTAAGGCCGCAAAATATACCCATAATGCAGGCACTGGCCAATATGGAAGAGTCTTGCCTTAAATCTAGCTTTTCCCACAACTACTACCTGCTGGCTTTTAAAGTTCAAAATAAATGTTAAAACCCCACAATACTACAACTGTTCCACAAGAGGGAGAAACTGTGAAAACTCTGGTTGGCCTGTAAGGACAAACTAAAATGTCCTTACAGGCATAATTAAATATAGTATATGCATTCACATAGATAGAAAAATAACAAAAAAGGCTAAAAAATTATGGAAAGTAAGTTGCCTAAAAGGCAACCCCAGGTAACCAAGTCCCAATACAAAATCCAATAGAAGAATCCAAAGACCAGAGCGAAAATAATAAAAAATAAAAAAAATATTCAAACAAAAACACAATAATTACAGACTCTCAGAACGTTAGTGAACCACTTCATGTGCATTCCCTTCTCTGACCTAAATAGTCAAAGAGAGGTGTCAGGAGTGATGACATCAGAGTGGAACCGCCTCTTAGGGTATCACTCACAGAACAATAGGAACTTACTCACATTTAAAGTGATAGTACACTGTTACAGAATAATAAATAAAAACAAAAGTGCATGGAAAATAATAATTTAAATTTAACCAAAACAGCAGGAAAACATAAAACACACATAAAACCAAGTTACTACATACTCCGCATATACTAAGAGATATTAACCACACATGAAAGCACTTAGCTTTACATAATGTGAATAAAAAATGCGTATGTCACGCTGCAGTGATTAAATTTGCATTAAACAAACATGGGAGTTCATCATGACCTGGTGTACAATTAATTAAGGTTATATATTCATCACACTCATGACTGCTAACATAAAAAGATGATAACCAGACAGGGCAATGTCAGGATTCCTTCAGAATACTTATTCTACTAATGCGGCAGTTCATACATGCCTTGTTTATTCATTTTTCAGTCATGCAAACAGATTACAACAACAATATTTGTAGTATTCCTATTGCATGTTTTCATAAAACACATGTATTTTAAAGTGCTTTATAAGATGACAAGAAAAAAATAAGAACAGAAAAACTAAGTAGAAATAAGAATGAATAAATTACATGACAAAAATAATAGATACCAATAAATCAGTAAACACTTACATAACTTAGATGTACAGGTAATAGAAAAACGTAAAGTCCTTATGTATATATTTGTTTTTAAGTCAGTAATTATAAGTGTGATGATGTGGTCAGATGGCTGGGGAGGACAGAAAGAAAAACTCTGATGGTGTGATGCTGGGGAAAAAAAAACAATCTGCCAGGGTTCCGAGACCGAAAGACTGTCCAGCCTCCACTGGGCATTCACCTAACATAAATGTGCTTAAGTAGTTCCTTGTTACTTTTTAACCTTCATCCCATGAGATGCAGTGGGTCTCCTGGACAGTTGGAGTATCACAGACAGCTGCACACTACTTTAATCAGGTCAAGGTGGCCTTAACATGCCACCACAGAAGAAACAGAAAAGAAAGCTGAGAAAAACAGAGGTTAGTAATGATTGCAGATCCACAAGGAATATGATATTTCTATGCATGTATATCCTATTAAAAGCGGAACTAAATGCAGCTACAAAATAAAATTAAAAGGTGAGGTTTTACTACTTTTTTAAATGTTCTACATTGTTAGACTGTCATATCTCTATTGCTAAAATATTCCAGATTTGTGGTGCAGAAGAGTAAACATCTGTCTTGCCACTTTTTTATACTTACCTCTTAGAAGTAAACCACTGTTAGAAGCTCAGAGTTTGTGACTAGTAATGTAGGGGGGCTGACACTCCAAAATCTTGGAAGGAGCAAGATTATTTAAAGCTTTATAGATCATTAATATTATTTTAAAGTAAACTGTAAATGATACAAGTTGCCAATGTAATGAAGATAAAATGGATGAGATATGCTCAGATTTTTCTTTTTCAGATTAAGATTGTTGCTGCTGCATTCTGGATTTCTTTCTTAGGTAGTCCTGTTAGGTGTGCATTACAGTAAACTGGACAACCAAAAACAAAAACATGAATTAATTTCTTAACATCTTGCAATGTTATTTAAGGACTGACTTGTACAATGCTTTCCTTACATTCCTAGTAATCTAGTTAATGTGCAATTTAAAGTTGAGGTCTGGGTCCATGATTACATCTAAATACTTTACTTCCGCCTAGATTTTTAATGCTAAAGGATCAAGTTTATTTCTGAGACCTTCACTATTTCCATTTCTGTTCTTTCTTTATTAAGCTTGAGGACATTACTACTCATCCATTCAGAAATAAAAGACAGCCATTGGATCAGAGGATAGATAGATAGATAGATAGATAGATAGATAGATAGATAGATAGATAGATAGATAGATAGATAGATAGACATTAAAACTTTACAGTAGCTCAAAAGATATAAACCAAAATTTTATATGTATATATATATATATATATATATATATATATATATATATATATATATATATATATATGTAGCTGGAAATCCACAAGGGAGAAAAAGAATCACCTATCTTAAAATAGTTTTTTTGTATTCCTAACCTTTCGACTCCCAATATGAATCATTATCAGAAAAAAATGATTCGACATAAAGGAATCCAAGGCAATAAAGAGCAAATAAGGAGGGTAGGGTAGGTGGATATAGGGGGCAGGGGAAATTAATGAGGTGGGGTTCATAGGGTGTTGGTCATCAAGTTTTATTTATTATGTGCATGTTCTTCTTTTCAAGCCTGCATATGCTGGGTTCTTGTCCAAATGTCCGTTAAAGGCATTTTCATTGGTTAGCCATGATTCAGCCAGTTCTCTGGCACTTTTAGTATTAGCCTTGAAATTTATTTGCACTGAGTCCCATTTAAATTTGTGTCCAGTTGAACTTGTATGTGCGTAAATTTGATCCCATGGGTCAACGCTGTGATGTTCCTGTATTCAGTGATTTGAATGCGTGGCATGGTTTTATATCTCTTCCAAAGGATAGCACCATATTTTTACAGCACAGTGTCCCTGTCACTGCATTGGGATCCACACATAGCCTACATGGTAATCATGCCCTGCTGGTCTCACCAACACCTCTTCCAGCAGCAATCCAAACTTTTCCTAGACAGTCTCCAATTCAAGTTCTGGCCATGTACAAACATGCTTAGCAAAAGTGGATAATCTGTTCTGAAGCGCACGTGGTATGACTGCTGACTCTGTAAAAATATAGCCCACAAACTTCTCAGACAACTCAGTATGCTATTGACTATGTGGTAAGTCAAAGGCAACCAATTTTAGCAGTTTGATTTATACTTTTTTAATTGCATAAATGTACATTTCACCATATTTCTTTTTAAACAAAGTGTGCCTGCATAAATAAATAAATATAGTTTACATAAAGTTCACAGATAAATAAATGAATGGATATTTTGAATTCTACTGTCTTAAAATAAAGCTGTTCTTGTATTTGTGTTGCAAGTGTTTTTGTTGTTTGTCCTACGTATCCAGCTGGGCATGAACCACATGGTATGCTGTAAACTGCGTTCCGTGTCTCTGCTGCAGATTTCCTGGTTTTGCATTAAAAAGGACAATGCACAGAGTGTTTGTAGGCTTGTGCACTATTTTGATGCCTGATCTGAAAAGGATACATGCTGTACCTACTGATACCCCATGATGTGTGCCAGGTGGGATGGGGGAGTCAGGTTAGAGTTGATTGTTCACTGTGGTCTCTGCCGTCTTTCCATAGTGAGCTGGATTGCAGGGAATATTGTGTTGATATGGTTGTGGAAATCATTCAGCTGGTCACTTTATAATGTGACAAATGGGTCTTCAATGTAGTGTATCCAGAGATTAGGTGAGAACTAAGTTAGAGCCACACTTTCGAATCACTGCATTACCCATTCAGCTAAGAGTCCTGATAGTGGAGATCCCATTGGCCTTCTTTCTGTCTGTACTATTTTCCATTAAAATGAAAGTGAGTTTTCTGGAAAAGTGATATTAGATGCATTATGTCATTTGTGGCCAGCTTCGTTTTGGTGCAGTCATTGTTTAGCTTTGTTTGTAGAGTCTCTGCGGCCAGATGAATTGGAATCATGGGGTACAGCGACACAATATCAAACAAGACCATGATCTCATCCTCAGAGATGGGTACATTTTTCAGATGCTGCAATGCCATCTCAGTGCTATTATCAGAATATTTCAAATCATATGTTAAATGTTGGAGCATTAGAAAAAGTCTTTTAGATAAGTTATAAGTTGGACCACCTGTTAGGCTGGCCATAGGTCTGAATTTTAGAGCGGTTTTATGGATGAGATTGTGGTTTTGCTTGATATCCTGTGCACCCAATGTCTGCAAAGGCTTCCTTCCCGATATTCTTTGTTTCCTCCTGTAACACCAAAGACATGCAAGTTAAGTTAACTGGTAACTTCAAATTGGCCATGTGTGAGTGAGAGGGCTAGGTAATATACTAGGCTGGTGCCTGTGTTGCTTCTGCACCCACACAGCTGGCTTAAGCAGGCTGGATAATACAGGTATTATGCTATGTATTTCTTGAGTGATGAAAGTATTACATAACTCCATGATGTATTGAAAGGTATTAAATTCTTCTTGAGTGTGTTCTTGCAGTTTTGTGAATGAATATTTCCAGAGGAATCGATGATTCATCTATCTGTTCTTTGTGCTAATGGCTGTTGTGAGAAGAGACAGCACACTCTCCATGACTATCCTTACCATGAATAACCATACAGTAATATAACCAAAGTTAAGTAGCCTTCCAATTACAGCCATCCAGGTTTATATATTTATTTATATTTTTTATTTTAATTAGATTGTAAGGGCTAAAAGTCCAGGAATGGTTTGATGAGTTTAATTTTAATAGGAAACAGGGCCATTGTAGAGCTAAAAAGGTAGTTAACATCTTCAAACCCCTGCCATGTAAATGGTATATTCCCAAAGGGAAAAGAGGCAAATACTGTATGTCTAGGCACTCTCAGTTCTATAATGGCTGTGGTGAGGTGAGGGTTTTCCATTTGGCAACTTATAGTGTTTCAGTTGTTAATAATAATTATTGTTTTAATATTTAAATCTAAATATATTTTGTATTACACAGCATGCAGGTGATGAAACACTGGATACCTTTTGTATTACAGTGAAATAAATAATTACAGACGTGTTGGACGAAGCCCTTTCTGTGGCCTCTGTCTACACAACCTGAGACAGATGTTACACTGTCATCCTAACTCTGGAAGTCAGAGATATTGTTTGAATCTCAGCAAGTACCACTTCAGATGATTGAGTGGCTGTCACTCATTTCTGGTCCTTTAGTGTTGGGTCCATATTCTTTGTAAAACACTAAATTAAACTAAAACAAAAATATAGGATTTAATTAAAGAAAAAAAATGCATTACCAAACAAAATACAGTAATGTCGGGTTTTTTCAAGAACAAACCTATCTGCTGACTTGTGGCATACATTGGCTAATACCATACCCCATACTGTAAGCTCAGAAATGTGATGTCATTTGGCTTTAAATTCATTCAACCACACACAGGATCACTTATTAATAAATAATAATAGTTAATTACATTTTTTTTGCTCCTCAAATCAATTTACGTAAACAGAGGGGGACCACGTCAGCTGCCACCAATGTGTAGCACCCTACCTAGATGATGTGACAACAGCCATTATTACAGCAGTTCATTCACCACATATTAACTATTAGGTGGTTAAGGGGGGGAGAGACAATTAGAGACAGGGATGATTAGGTGACCAGAATGGATGAGGCCATGATGGGCAATTTAGCCTGAACATCGGGACAAATCCTACTTTTTTCGAAAGCTGTCCAGAGATCTTTCATGATCACAGAGAGCCAGGGCCTCAGTTTTATGTCTCTTATTAAGCTTCTCCATATTTTTATAGCACAGTGTCCCTGTCACGGTACTGGGGCATTGGGATCTACACATAGCCCACATGGTAAGCATTCCTTACAGGCCTTACCAACACTTCTTCCAGCAACAGTAACCCAAACTTTTCCCTGATGGTCTCCCCTCCAGGCTCTGGCCAGGTCCAAACATGCTTAGCTTTATGTGGATGATCTGTTCCGAAGCGCAGGTGGTATGACTGCTGACTCTGTAAAAATATGGCCCACAAAGTGCTCAGACAACTCATTATGCTAATGGCTGTGTTGTAAGTTGAAGACAACCAATTTCAGCATTTTGCTTTATACTTTTTTTAATTATATAAATTGAAATATCACCATATTACTTTCTAAACAAGATGTGTCTGCATAATTATGATGTAGTTTCCATAAAACTAACCTGCATGAGCTGACAGATACATAAATGAATGGAAATGATATTTTAAATTATACTGCCTTAAAATAAAAAAGAAATGCCAAGTCGTAACTTTTGAAGATTACTGCTAATGAAAAAAGTATGCAAAATGTTTTTCAGTGATGCAGTCATAACAGAGGATAATAATAATCATTATTTACATGTATATAGTGCTTTTCTCACTACTCAAAGTGCTCTCATGACTCACAGAGATGAAACTGTAACAAACAGAGCAGGAAATAAAGACAGTAGGGGTTAAACATGACTTCCTGTAAGATATGCCATGAAATTGTGAGATGCTAAGATTGAATCCCAGCCTAATCAGTGACTGTGTCGAGTTTGCATGTTGTCCTTGTCTCTCCCGAAGTCATGCAGGGTAAGTTGGTGACACTGAATTGGCCCTGTTTGGGTGACTTTGGTCGGGCACATGTGTGTGCTGCCTTCCCAGGCTTGGCTGGTGCTTGTCACCTAGTGCTACCATCATCTCACAAGCTCATAAGGGAGAATGTGATATAGAAAACTAATGAATAGACAGCATTAGCTAACTTGGAATAGAGTATAGAACAGTTAAACATAATTCACCAGACCTAACATATTATTTGTAGGTAATTATTGATTAATGTGTGAATTTAATTATTCACTGCAAGCAAAAGAAAGTTCTAAGAACTAGAGATCAAGCAGGAATTTGTGAAAAATACAGTTGTGCTGAGCAAAGAATCTTTTGGTTATTTATTTTAATTTACATAATATAAGTGTAAGATAGAAAAACAGCTCGCCTGTATCAGCAGTAAGTTGGGACTTAATGAGGATGGAACAGAAACATACCGTCTTCCAGCATTTTTGATAAGGTACTTCATGAATGACGAGTTTTTAAAGTGGAAGTGACACGAATTGACTGTGTGATGTGCAGATGGTTCAGGACAGGATTAAACAGAGAAGAACGTTATTTATGATGATTGCTAGGTGTTAGCCTCCTCATGGATCAGTGCTGGAAGCTGTTTCTCTTTTTCATTTCTGAAGATGATTTCTTAAACAGCATCAAACAAACCTGTTCAATTGGCAGATGATACTAAATTTTATTAGCTGATAGCATAGAAAATAATATTTTTTGTTGCTTGTTTTTATTTGCCCCCCTGAATTATGACGATATGTAGATTCAAGCCCAGCTTGGTTGTTTTTTTATTTTCCTTGTCTGTATGTAAATAAAGTAATCAAATATCTGCAAGCTTCATACAAAAATATTATGATGAGCATCCTGTATATCACATGCTGCAGTCCATATTCATATTTTTACATAGAACCAACAAAGAAAATAATCTTTTGTCCTTTTGGTGAGAACATTCTATGCACGACATAATATGCCTGCAGACTGTCCACACCGAGAAGCACCTTGTGAGGTGTGTACACAGATTTAAGACTTTAGCACATAATCCTTAGTATTAGGATGTTGTACCGTGTTAGCCATTATGAATGTAGTGAAAAGTCCAGCAAAATGACACCTTTTATTGGCTAACTAAAAAGATTACAATATGCAAGCTTTCTTGCCTGAAGAAGGGGCCTGAGTTGCCTCAAAAGCTTGCATATTGTAATATTTTTAGTTAGCCAATAAAAGATGTCATTTTGCTTGACTTTGCACATAATCCTTGTAAGTAGTCACTAAGTGGGTAATGGGAACTGTCCCAGGATTTGGAAAGTCAAAATGTAAAGGTAATACAAAAACCTTACATAGTCCAATGTACTTACTGGACAGTATATTCATGGACATATCCTTTTTACTTGATTAAGTGCCTCCATTTCCATAACTGTCACTCAGTACTCATACAGTATTCGCATGCCCATTTTGCATTACAAAATGTTGGTTACAGGGCTTATTGACCAAGTTTTCCATTTCAGCAAAGTACACGATGAAGTCATTGATGATGAGGTTTTTTAATTATATGAAATTAACTAAGACATCTTACAAGCATGTAGAAATGATAATGGAAATTTGCTCCTTGAATTCTACATAGCTAAGCAATTATTTTTATTTTACTGATAATGATTTTAGACCATAACAAGAGAAGTTGCTGTTGAGTCTGAAATATTTAATTTTATCTTATTGCTTATTCCTATGTTTCCAGAATATCTTCAAGTTAAGACCTGATCGTCTTCTTACTGCACAATTAGATAAATGGTCCCATATACTGTATATATGTGTTTTATTTATTTTAAGGATTTTATTTAAATGAGTAAACTGCATTTTATTTAGACCTTCAGACACTTTCCCCCATCACACCTAGAGAGACGAGAACAAAAAAAGATATGAAGTTATCATTGAACATACTAAAGTATCCACAAGATTAGCAATAATGTAACATTCTCAATTAATTGAAAGTAATGATAATACATGCCTTCCAGATTCAAAAAACATTGAGAAAGTTCATTGTGAAGTGAATTTGATTTTTTTTTTCAATTTTAAATAAAACACACCATCATTTTCTTCTGGTTGTATTAAATAATATGCAATGCTAGCAACATTATGTAAGTTATCACAATAGATTGTTCATTTATCAGTAATGTCTCTTTGGATGTTACCCTAAACAGATGTGTTAGAGAATTCAACAAATTAGTAAAGATTGTATTCCAATGAGACCTGAGTAGTGGACATTCCCAAAGCCTGCAATTCACTGAAGCAGGTTCTTGGTAATATCACTGACAAGTTGGGCCTTGACAGAAGTAAGTGTTGGATAGTCTGAATCAACAAATAAGTACATGATATATGCTTTTGAGCTGAATTAGACTATGTTTCATACAGATTGGGGAAGATTGTACTTTAATATGGGCTGACTTGCATTCATTATCTGAAATTTAACTGTAAGGTCCTACTACCAATTCTGTATAACAGAAAAGAGGCTGTTGTTGCTATGGCTGGTGTCACAGATAATTTTCTTTCCCCTGATCCAACTTCATTTGGTGTAGATGTCCCGAAGTTAGGGAGTGTACACCGAGTGATACGTTCAGCTGACTGCACCACTCTCTCCACAGAGCTTTGTGGTCCTGCTGCGTGCTGTTTCCAAACCGGGCTGCAATACTTCCTGTCAGAATTACTTTTGATGGTAAAGTGTTGAAGTTCTTTAATATCTGGGAGGGTAGCCGGAAATCCCTGAGGTCGTAAATTTATGAAGTATATGAACTGACGGTTAGGAGTGAAATTCAGTGACATGTTAGCCTTCAACCATCCCCTGCACTGGTACCATATTCTGTTTGTGTTAATTTTAGCCATTGCATTAATGGAAGATGAAACTTCAATGAAAACTTTTGATAAACAGGTCATCTGCCCATATCTGAATTTTTTCAAGATGCTTTTTGATACAATCTACTGACTATAAGGTATCAGCTAACCCGCAAAATTTTGTGTCAACTAGAAATTGCACTAATCTATTTGTATAAAACCAATTTTTGTCTGTCCTGCCATTGCACTCTATTAGCCACTTTCAGTGTTAACCTTTATGATGCACCATCTATTGGAATATATTATACAGAAACTAGCTGTAAAAAGCACGGGGTCCTAGAAACTATTGAAATCGTCAGAAAAAAAAATGAAATGTAGAGATGACTGGTAATTGAAAGGAACTACTCTGGGCATCTCTCTCCTAGGAGGATTCGTTTTGCTGATGTGCTCGCATTGTTTGTGCATTAGCTGCTAAGCGGCTGTCTTTCTCCGGAGGTTTCCTTTTGCCAACGTGCTCACCTCGCTTGTGTTTTAGTAGCGGGAGGAAAAGTAAAAGGGATACTCTTTTGCCGATGTGCTCACCTCGCTTCTGTATTAGCTGCTAAGTGAGTGACTCTTTCTTCGGAGGTTTCATTTTGCCGACGTGCTGGCCTCGCTCGTGTATCCTCGGAGGTGGAGCCCTTACCCTGACTCCACCTCTCACTTCCAGGACGGACAGACACACACACTTCCATGTGTAGACATTTATATATAAGATAAAATGCATTGCATTTTTCATTACAGCATCACATACATTAGCACTGCTGTTGAGATTCGTATAGCAAACTCCACATAACTGAGGCAACAGACAAGATGAAACCATAACTTAATAAAGGAAGATTTAAATAAAAATATGCCTTTACTCACTACTAGCACATAGACTTATCTTGCTCAACTGAAAGAATCCTAACCCACCTCTTTTAAGTCAGTGAGTAACTGATGTTATATACTATTTGAAATTGGAAAAAATCAAATTCTCACTTAGAGGATCTGTTCAAAACTTTTTCAGAACCTGGAAGGATCTAATCAATAACATTTTCGAATAAGCATTTAAATTGAGGAAGTGGATTCTCTTCTCTTTTTTATTCTATTTATTTATTTTCCCTACTATTAAAGTTTTACTCTGTTGGCCTAGCTCTCTTTCTCATGGGTGTGAGTTGATTTGTTTCACACCTAGTTTTGTAAAACTTGACTTGCTTGTATGAAATGTTATTTGATTTTAATAAATTAAATAAAATGTTTAAAAAATATTTATGTAATATAAAAAGGATTTATCTTCATCCAGCAGCTGCAACTAAAAGAAGTTTGCTTCCAGATGAAAGCAAAGAAGGCTTGGTCCCACTTTCCTGGGTACTTTATTGAGAAGGGTCTAACTGAGGCCACCAATGTCACCCTGGAAATGGCAATTGATGTCACTGCCCGCCAACATCCCAGTAACATGTCTGTCATTTTCATTACCAGAAGACAACTTAGTGGCAGGCAGCTTACTGAGTAAAGAAGAAAGATCAACACAGAGGAGTTAGAGATAAAGCAAGAGTTAGAAACTAAGATTTTGGGTAGTCTGTCTTAATGAGACAGCCCAGAAAATGAAACACAGCTAAAAGGAGAGTGCAGAGTTCAATAACCAGAAAGTCAGACTAAGCTCTAAAGAAAACCCAAGCTTGAACTTAAACAATTTCTAGTCAAAATGTCTTTTGCCATAGAGAATGAATAGACACACAATCCTTTTTTGAAGGACAAATTCCACAGTCTCAGATAGATACCGGTCATCAGCACTGACCTTTTATTCAGTGACAGATTTGAAATACAGTACCATGCCATGCCAGTTCATTACCCCAATAACACCAAAACAAAAGCTTGAAAATGGTGGCACCCAGGATAAGTAAATATGCCATCAACTATTATGTTAAATTGTTTCCATAAAGTTAAATATGTTAATAGAAACTGTTGCAGAATTTAAATTCTGCAAAATTTAAGCCGCCATTGAGACAAGAGACAGGCAGAAAAAATATATTTTCAAGTAAGGAAAAATGAAAAACAAAATGGTATTATAACATTTCGGTGAGTCTGCTGTAATTGGTGTAAACTTCCAAGTTGAAACAAGGTCAAATTTATTCAGCGTAAAATGTTTGTGATGTGCCAACTGTTGGAATGTATTTTCTAATGCATGTAGGAATAAAATGTATTGAATTTTGCATTCAAACAGATGGTTCATTGGACATATTGATATTGCTTTTGAGAATCCTATACCAAATCTAATATATAAAACTCAATCTGCTTGTATTTGTTCTTCAACAATTCCACATCCTTGGTCCAGTCTCAACAAAACTTTGCACACTTATCCCACTTTGTCAGGAAGAGGTTATAGGCTGCTTTGTAACACAGAATTTTGACCCTTGGTGAACCATTGGAGTTTCCTTTTCTTTTTTTACTACAGTAAGTTACAAGGACAGTGCCACCTGGAGCTCAGAGCAAGTGAAACATCGCAAAAGGACCAGAGCTTAAATTTACTTTGCCTGGCAATGCCAGGTGCTGCTCCTAGTGCCATGCAACTGAAAAGTATAGCAACTGATAAACAAGTGGCATTATGCCTTAATTAAAAAAAATGAAATAGAAAAAGAAACCAAATAAAAATAAGTAATAGAGCGAGTAATGATCTCATTCAAGTCCATTAAATTTCTGTTGATATTTTCTTATTATTGCAGCAAAATTAAAGAAGGAATACATTGTGTAAATAAATAATAACAAATTCTATTAACAGCTGTTAAGATGACACACTGGCATCCCAGGGCCGAGTTTGAAACTCCCTGCAGTCATGCCATCAGCTATGTTCCACTGTGTGACAGTCAAATAACTTAATTGGTATTAGTGTTTTATCTGTCTTTTTTTCTATTTAAATGTTACTTTATTATACTATACAGTCTTTTTTATGCACAATCTATTGAAATGGAAAATGTAGTTCATTTTGTTTGTACACAAATACACAAGAATGTCAGTGAGTGTATCGCAAGTGACATCATAGGTATTGGGGAATGTGATTATGCTCTTTGAATTAATTTGAATTAGCTGACCCTTCTTCTCTCAGCTAGCATGTATTTATATAAATTGAAAAGATCGGCATTGACCCCTATGAGACCCCACTAATTCTAAAGGAAATGCATTGTTATCTGTACCTAAGCCTATTCTTCACATAAGGGACCCTGTGCTCTGTTTTCATGACTAAGATATAATTGGGTATACTTAATCAAATCTTTTTCAAAATGCTTGTTCTTTTAGAGTTTATCTTAACCGGCTAGTGCTGACATGAATGTGTATAGGATGAACTTTGCCATGTGTGGTTGTTTCAAGGTGTGGATTTCATTTGAAGTGTAAAAACTGTGCGTTCATTAGTCTGCTGTGCCCAATGTTGAAGTCATTTTTCTTTTTCTGATAAGCAAGATGTTCTATTGTGTTTAGCAACGCCATGTCTATGAAGGGTAAAAACTGTGCGTTCATTAGTCTGCTGTGCCCAATGTTGAAGCCATTTTTCTTTTTCTGATAAGCAAGATGTTATATTGTGTTTAGTACCGCCCGCCATGTCTATGATGGGTAAGAACTGTGCGTTCATTAGTCTGCTGTTGCCAATGTTCTAGTCATTTTTCTTTTTTTGATAAGTAAGATGTTCTATTGTGTTTAGCAACTCCATGTCTATGAAGGGTAAAAACTGTGCATTCATTAGTCTGCTGTGTCCAATGTCATTTTTCTTTTTTTGATAAGTAAGATGTTATATTGTGTTTAGTACAGTCATGTCTCACTGGCCTATTGACTAAGGTGTTAGCATGAAAACCACAAGTCTTCTGCTTCACTCCTCACCTCTTTCTCTCTGTAAGGTCCCAAGATAGCCATTTAATCTGAAAGTGTTGCAACTGTAGGAATTCTGTAATGTAAAAATGATGTTCTAATACAAAGTTGTAAAACATATTGGAATGGTTTTCATCAAGCAAAGCCACAATGTAAAATCAGGCTGGTTTGTCTGATTTTCTCTCATGGATTAACTATGGCTGCATTAAGCTTATTTTTGTTATAAATCTTACTGGCTTTCCTTGTGATGATTCATTGATGCAGTGCCGTAGCAGGATGAGGACAAAATGTTTTGTCCACTATTAGCTGTATTTTTATACTCGAGAGGATATTATAGTATTTTTCCTCACCCAGAAGACAATACAATACAATACAATACAGTTTATTTTTGTATAGCCCAAAATCACACAGGAAGTGCCGCAATGGGCTTTAACAGGCCCTGCCTCTTGACAGCCCCCCAGCCTTGACTCTCTAAGAAGACAAGGAAAAACTCCCAAAAAAACCTAGTAGGGAAAAATGGAAGAAACCTTGGGAAAGGCAGTTCAGAGAGAGACCCCTTTCCAGGTAGATTGGGCGTGCAGTGGGTGTCAAAAGAAGGGGGTCAATACAATACAATACAGTACACAGAACAATTTCTCAATATAGTAAGAAATAAAAAAATATATATATATATAAATTTTAGAAGTACAGAGCAGAATTTAACAGTAGATGATATATCCCATAATAAGATTTGTATTTGTATAGAGTCCTGGAGACCTCATCCTTCAAGCTGCCTCCCCCATTTGGCCATTCCACAGCTGAAACAGTGCTGGGCCAGCCAATCCGATGAAAGGACCCCTCTCTCCCACGATTCCTGCGATCCTCCATCTGGGATGACTTTTCCTTAGGCAGGCAAAACAACTTGGCAGGTGGGCCGTGGCACCAAGTGCCACATTTGAGTACCGAGAAGAAAAACAGAATAAGTGAGGGTTAGTATATAATTATAACTGTCATGTTTCTTATGTTTAAGTGCTAATGACTAACAACAGAGATGCAGTCTGTACAGTTAATCAGCAGCTCTAGTCAGGATATGCTAAACTGAAGTAGTGAGTCTTCAGCCGGGATTTAAAAGCTGAGACCGAAGGGGCATCTCTTATAGTAGCAGGCAGACCATTCCACAGTTTAGGGGCCCTGTAACTAAAAGCTCGACCCCCCACTGTTATTTTATTAATCCTTGGAATCATAAGCAGACCGGCATCTTGAGATCTTAATGTGCGCTCTGGTTTGTAAGTCATGATAAGTTCAGACAAGTAAGCCGGACCTCGACCATTTAATGATTTATATGTTAAAAGAAGGATTTTGAAATCTGCCCTGAACTTAACCGGGAGCCAGTGTAAGGATTTAAGAACTGGAGTTATGTGTTCGTATTTTCTTGTTCTTGTAATAATTCTCGCAGCCGCATTTTGGATTAACTGGAGGCTGTATAAAGAACAGTTTGAACATCCAGTGAACACCGCATTGCAGTAGTCAATCCTACTAGAGATAAATGCATGAATTAGTTTCTCAGAATCCTGTTTATTTAAAAAGCACCTTAATTTCCTAACATTTTTAAGATGGAAGAAACATGTTTTGGACAACTTTGTAATATGCGCTTTAAATGACATGCTAGAGTCAAAGATAACTCCTAGATTGCGGGCTGATTCAGTAAAATTGACTGGGATTCCCATTGAGTTAAATGATGACAAAATATTATTGTGATCAGCATCATTCCCTCCAACAATTAACATCTCTGTTTTATCTGTATTTAAAGACAAGTAGTTCTTATTCATCCACTCCTTTAATTCACTAACACAACTAATTAAAGACCACATTGGAGAAACTTCATTTGATTTAAATGAAAGGTATAACTGGGTGTCATCTGCATACGAGTGAAAATTAACATTATGTTTCCTAATGATAGATCCCAGTGGAAGCATGTACAGTGAAAATAGTAAAGGTCCCAGTACTGAGCCCTGCGGGACACCATATTGAACTTCTGTGTATAATGATGGAGTACTGTCAGCACATTTCTGTACATATTGGAATCGATTTGATAAGTAAGAACTAAACCAAGCGAGCACGGTGCCTGTAAGCCCAACATCATTTTCTAGCCTGTGCAGTAAAATAGAATGGTCGATGGTGTCAAATGCTGCACTTAAGTCCAACAACCTTTATTTGGCCCGTATTTCCAGATCATTTTTAGCATTACTGAGAAGTTGCAGAAGATATTAGATTTGTGTCTTGTAGTGGCATTGTGAAATAGGAATAAGAAGTGAAAAATGATTTAACATTTTACCATCACTGATTCCCAGGTACTGACTGGGTTCTGCTGTGCTTTGATAATGTAATCTTGCGGAATCCAGGCAATAAATCTTTTCAGTTTTTCACTCCCATATTGTTTAAGTCATTTCCCAAGTTGAGCCTGGCATTTTTTCAGTGGTTCAGTTTATAATATAAAAAGAAGTGTCTATGAATATAACATAAATATTTTCATCTAAATTGTATTGTAAAAGGTATTACAAGATAACCTAAAGTCACCTCCATGGTAAACGGCTTTCCTGTGAAATGGCTTAAAGTATCAAACCTTTGAATGAAGCTCATATGGCAGAAAGAAGGTTCATATCATTAATAAATAAACGTTGAACCATAATGAGAATCCATAGGCAGCGTGAGAAGAAATTGGAAAATGTCATTTCGCTTGTTTGAAACGGAGCACACTAAGAATAGCATTAATTCATTTGTAATACTCTTCTCTGTGTGGCAGCGTTTTCTTCTCATGCCTTGCTAAACCATGAAAGACTGCCTGAGTTATTTCAATCTGCTAGGGCTGAGCTTGTAGCCTGGGGCTAGAAGTGTTGGCTAATAAAATTATTGCTTTACAATATGCTCTCCTTCCAAAGGGAGGCGGAAACAGAGGGTATGAGAGCGAGCAGCTGTAGAGTCAGAGACACATAAAGGCACACCGAGATTGCATGCGTTTACAGTATGTCAGAGAGGTTTCATCGCAGCAGTTCAATGTGTGGCATTTCACGCCTCATTAAGCTCTTCTTTACAATTTATCTTGTACTTTTCTATCAGCTCAAACATATAAACTGTCAATATTGTAAAATGATGAAGATATATCAGTATATGCGGGCAGCACGGTGAAGCAGGTGGTTTGGGTTTACATTTTTCACCCAAAGGCTGTCTTTGTGGATTTTGCACCTCATTTCCATGTCTGCCTAGATTCCTTCTCCAAGTATTCTGGTTTTCCCCACACCTTCTAATTTGGCCACATGTTGGTGTCTGTGCATGTCAGCCCTAAAAATGACTGCCCCCATCATGCTGATCTGGATTAAATGGGTTTGTTATGTAATTACGAGGGACGTTCAAAAAGTGTCTGAACTTTTTTTTTTAACTCTGTTTATGAAGAATTTCAAAAACAAATTACATCACTTTTCTACATAGTCACCTTCTTTTGCGATGCAATTTTCCCAGTCACATGACACTCCCACCTTCACCATTTCCAACGAAAGTATAAAAGTGCAGAAACTTTTTGAACGTCCCTCGTAGTGTATACACAGTGTATTTGCCTGTATTTACAGTTGTGGTTGTGCGAGGTATGACAACTGGACTGGAGAAATATTGGGGCACCAACCGGGTCACCCCATTTTAATAACAAACTGATTGATCAAACAAAAATGGCACACAGTGGCTCAATAACAGAACATAAACTGCCCATGGCAGGGAATCCTTAGCAGATCAGGTCTGGTTTGATTCTCATTCTATCTTGAGTTGGAGTCCAGAATAAGATACCATAAGATGCTGTGAGTATCTCGCTTTTACACTCCTTCAAACAGAAGGGTTGGAGTCCATTGCCTTCACTGGGCTTCTTCTCCTGGCTGTGAGGGGAAAAAAAGAGATAATGCTGTTAGTGTCACCATTTGTGGAACTACTCACCCAAGATGAGTCAGGAGTGGGATCCACAGCCACACAAGCGTGACACAGAAGAGAAGCCACTGTACAATCTTAAAGCTTCCAAACAGTTGCCAGTACCTACCTAAACCAGTCAAAATATTTGAAGATATATGTATGGAAATTGATTTATGAATGTGTTTTTATTCTGTTAATATCTTGTCTGTGTGAAATAAAAATTTCTACATAGTGGCCTGATGTAATTTCCCTCCACATCCTGAGGAATGCCCAGTTATGGCACATGCTTGTATAAAGCATCTGCCAGAGGTTTTGGTGATCCACACTGTTCTGATCACACCAGGTATATTTTATTCCCAGACTTGGAAGATGCTGTTTCAAAAAAGCTTGTCAAAAACTTGCTTTCTCTTGCTATCTTTCTTGGGATAATAGCGGTGAGCTGCTGATCCTCCTGCTGCATCTAAGATTAAAGGTCTCTGCTTTCTCAAAGTTCTAATTTTGTTCTTTCATGGATGGACTCTCCCTGTGACCTTTCTACATTAGAATTGTGTTTCAGGGAACACACTCCTGGACCCTTTCTGGGTTCAACCGGAACTTCATGCTTCAAGGTAGCTGAAATCATAAAACCTTTCTCAACTAAATATTCTTCTATCCCATTTTCAGTTAATTGAAACAGCATTTGGCATAACATAATAACTTATTTGTAAGGAGTTACTAGGGTAAGCAGTAGCACCAGGTTGGTACAGAAAATGAACAGTTCCTTAGTGTTAGCAGTGGGACAGAGAGGGGGAAGTAATATTGGCAGTTGTATAGCACTACTTCATGCCAGAGTGGGCAGTCCTGGTCCAACAGAGAATGCCTGTATGGTGGGTACCCTAGAAGTTAATCCTCTGTTAGTGCTTAAGTACAGAGAGATCATGGAAGACATGGGAGCCAGTAGAACTCACTGAGTTTGTAAGATTGCAGCTAACTGCAATTATAGCCCATTGTAACAAGCAGACCACCACCCATAAGATGCCAGGAGGTCCTCTCCCATCAAAAGTGTAAGTTAGGGAAGAGCATATATAAATGTATAAAAATATAGCTACATCATTATTTTCAACAATGTATGGCTTACATAACCCACACAAGATGGTATAAGCTAAAATAGTCCACATGCACATCAAACACAAGAAAAATAAACCATGTCTGCCCATACATATAGCCATACTTCTTCTGAACTCACTTTGTCTCATACTAAATTGAAAGGCAAAAATATCTCAATGCAGATTTACCTTCACCCCCCCCCCCCCCCCCCCCCCCCCAACAAGATAGATGGAGCAAACATTTGGTCATCAAAAAAAAATGTGCACCATTTATCTATACTATTAAATTTAGTCATCCAACCTTGAGAGCATTTTACCTTTTCATCAGTGACCTTTTACTTACAGTAAGACCATATCCAGATGGTAGACTCCATGCACCATTACAGTTATGTGTCGAAATATCTTAAGAATACAAAAGACATCAATATATCTACAAGGGCAAGGCCTCATAGCATCAAGGATCACTTTGAAGATGATGGAAGGAAAAAGAGAGAAAATATGACAGTTTTCAGCTACTATATAACCACTTAAAATGCAGGGTATGCTAATAAAGATGTAGGATCAAAACAAGAAAACCTCTTTCAGCCCACCGCAGGTAATTTATCATACAGCATATGTGTATTGCACCTGGAATTCCATTTCCTTGCATACCGTCATAATAAGCTTTGAAATGTGTCTGGTTTAAGCAGAATGTAACATAAACAGTAGTTGTTTAAATTTAAAACACTGTTAGGTCATGTGTAATATGCCTGCTTTGCTACGCATAACAATAATTTCAAGTTTCTAGATGATATGTAACAGTGAAACCATTTGCTGTTGGACACACTTTTTCAGCAGTTACACAATTGACATTTATAAATGATCTACTGTATATTTTATAGTTGTCTGCAAATTATATGCATGTTTCTTTAGACTATGTGTAATCCAGTAGTGAAGAATTACTCTATGATCTTTGGCTTATAATGCATCTGATCAAATTCCAAAATCACTGTCTCTCATATTGTATATGCGTGCACCATGTCTAATACGCATGTTTTCAACACAGACTAGTCTTATTTCTATTTCTAGTCTATAAGTAAAAGTCTATAAGTAAAAGAAGCAATGTCTTGTATTTAGACATCCAAAAAAAGTAAGAGGGAAAAACTATTATCCCCCCTTCTTTATTCCTTTATCTGTTGTATATTCAATATATTCACCAACCTACTTCTTTAGCAAGGAACAGTGATAGGTCACATAACAATCTGCCACCAAACCCCCGACCCACCCCACTGCCAAAGAACATTTACCTAGAAGCAGAGCTATTCAGAATATGCAAATTCTGTTCTGAACTTCATATAAAGATAAAAAATCAATCCTAAAGTTTTATTTTTTCACACAAGCATAAGTCCTTCCATTCATTTTGTTTCTTCCCAACATTTTCCTACCAATCCCATCAGTATTGTTATTTGAAAATAAGGATATTTTCAGAGCAAAGTATAGGCTGAGCATTTCTAACGATTGTTAGAAAAAAACCTTTTGCATGAATTTATAATTTGCTTCTGACTGTGTCTTCCTGTTTAACTAAGACATTCTGTACCATTTATACCCAGCACATTACCAAGGACACGATGAGATAATGTCAATAAATATTTTTTATTTTGGTCTCAGTAAGAAGTTCCTCCTTCGATATAGATGTGTGCCAAATACTTTTGTTTAACAATTTTTAGAACGTTTAGATATACAAAAAATATAGGTGTGCTTTTATTATACCATTTATCTGTGTGCTGATTGGTGCAACCTCCCTCAAGGTTGCTGGATATCATGGCCAGCCTGAACACTGGTACTGTGAGTGCTGTGCAGAGTGGGAGCAGGACCTCTGCGTTTTTCCCAGGTGATTCTGGGGTTCGTCAGGGATGTGTTCTTGCTCTTACTCTGTTCAATGCTTGTATGGACTGGGTGTTGGGCAAGGTCGTGGGGTCCAGCAGCTGTGGGGCATTTGTTGGTGAGGAAAGATCCACAGATCATGACTTTGCTGACGATGCTGTGATCTTTGCAGAGTCAATGGAGGCTCTGATGGAAGCGCTCGAGAGATTGAATGAGGAGTCTGAGTGTCTGGCCTTGCAAGTGTCCTGGATAAAAACCAAGATCCAGGCCTTTATTGACCTCTTGGGCACAGCCATCAGCAGTGTATCTGTCTGCGGAGAGAGTGTCGACCTTTTTGAGAGGTTTACTTACCTTGGCAGTGACATTCATGTCTCTGGTGACTCTTCCTATGAAGTCAGTAGACGGATTGGAAGAGCAATGGGGGGTCATGAGGTTGCTGGAAAGGGGTGTGTGGCTCTCCCAATATCTATGCAAAAGGACGAAGGTCCAAGTCTTTAGAGTCCTGGTGCTTCCTGTCTTGCTATATGGTTGCGAGAAATGGACGCTATCCAATGACCTGAGATGAAGACTGGACTCCTTTGGTACTGTGTCTATCCGGAAAATCCTTGGGTACCATTGGTTTGACTTTGTGTCAAATGAATGGTTGCTCATGGAGTCCCGAATGAGGCACATTACCTGCATTGCGAGGGAGCATCAGTTACGGCACTACAGCCATGTGCCGCATTTCCCCGAGGGTGATCCAGCTCGTAAGATCCTCATTGTTGGGGACCTGAGTGGCTGGACCAGGCCAAGGGGTCACCCATGTAACACCTGGCTGCGGCAGATAGAGGGTCCGGAGAGTGGGACTGGACCGTGTGTCTGCCTGGGGGGGGTTGCCAACTGGGATCCCGAGCTGTTTCGTCGTGTAGTGGGTGCGGCAACAAACTGTACCAGTGCATGCTCCACAATTTGACTTGACTTGACTTGACTTGATTGGTGCAAACTGATGTGTGTCTCAGCAGTGGGGTGCAAATGAACCTAACTAAATTAAGAATGTGGCTTTGTTATATTCCATAGTCTTATCATGCTGCATAACCAGTTCCCAATACTGTCTCCCTCAAACTTGTTGTAATAAAGGATACCAGCATGTGGAGACATTTGCAACGGTAATCACAACTATTCTTTATTTGACAGATGGAAAGCACATGATAAGTTACATGAGAGAAGATATAAAATCATATTTTTGTATCACCATAGCACCTTTTAAGCTTTATTAGAAGATTAAGCATACTTATTACATACAGTGCATCCGGAAAGTATTCACAGCGCATCACTTTTTCCACATTTTGTTATGTTACAGCCTTATTCCAAAATGGATTAAATTCATTTTTTCCCTCAGAATTCTGCACACAACACCCCATAATGACAATGTGAAAAAAGTTTACTTGAGATTTTTGCAAATTTATTAAAAATAAAAAAATTGAGAAAGCACATGTACATAAGTATTCACAGCCTTTGCCATGAAGCTCAAAATTGAGCTCAGGTGCATCCTGTTTACCCTGATCATCTTCGAGATGTTTCTGCAGCTTAATTGGAGTCCACCTGTGGTAAATTCAGTTGATTGGACATGATTTGGAAAGGTACACACCTGTCTATATAAGGTCCCACAGTTGACAGTTCATGTCAGAGCACAAACCAAGCATGAAGTCAAAGGAATTGTCTGTAGACCTCCGAGACAGGATTGTCTCGAGGCACAAACCTGGGGAAGGTTACAGAAACATTTGTGCTGCAACCTGGGGAAGGTTACAGAAACATTTGTGCTGCTTTGAAAGTCCCAATGAGCACAGTGACCTCCATCATCTGTAAGTGGAAGAAGTTCGAAACCACCAGGACTCTTCCTAGAGCTGGCCGGCCATCTAAACTGAGCGATCGAGGTAGAAGGGCCTTAGTCAGGGAGGTGACCAAGAACCTGATGGTCACTCTGTCAGAGCTCCAGAGGTCCTCTGTGGAGAGAGGAGAACCTTCCAGAAGGACAACCATCTCTGCAGCAATCCACCAATCAGGCCTGTATGGTAGAGTGGCGAGACGGAAGCCACTCCTTAGTAAAAGGCACATGGCAGCCCACCTGGAGGTTGCCAAAAGGCACCTGAAGGACTTTCAGACCATGAGAAAGAAAATTCTCTGGTCTGATGAGAAAGAGATTCAACTCTTTGGTGTGAATGCCAGGCATCACATTTGGAGGAAAGCAGGCACCGCTCATCATCAGGCCAATACCATCCCTACAGTGAAGCATGGTGGTGGCAGCATCATGCTGTGGGCATGTTTTTCAGCGGCAAGAACTGGGAGACTAGTCAGGATAAAGGGAAAGATGACTGCAGCAATGTACAGAGACATCCTGGATGAAAACCTGCTCCAGAGCGCTCTTGACCTCAGACTGGGGCGACGGTTCATCTTTCAGCAGGACAACGACCCTAAGCACACAGCTATCAAAGGAGTGGCTTCAGGACAACTCTGTGAATGTCCTTGAGTGGCCCAGCCAGAGCCCAGACTTGAATCCGATTGAACATCTCTGGAGAGATCTTAAAATGGCTGTGCACCGACGCTTCCCATCCAACCTGATGGAGCTTGAGAGGTGCTGCAAAGAGGAATGGGCGAAACTGGCCAAGGATAGGTGTGCCAAGCTTGTGGCATCATATTCAACAAGACTTGAGGCTGTAATTGCTGCCAAAGGTGCATCGACAAAGTATTGAGCAAAGGCTGTGAATACTTATGTATATGGGATTTCTCAGTTTTTTTATTTTTAATAAATTTGCAAAAACCTCAAGTAAACTTTTTTCACATTGTCATTATGGGGTGTTGTGTGTAGAATTCTGAGGAAAAAACTGAATTTAATCTATTTTGGAATAAGGCTGTAACATAACAAAATGTGGAAAAAGTGATGCACTGTGAATACTTTCCGGATGCACTGTATATCATCTTCTATGAAAGAACTGCATGTTACGTAGATTATAGCATAGGTACAGTAACTTCCAAAACAAAATTTTTTTTGAAAATGACCAAATATGAAAAAATGACAGAATTCTGGTAAAAGAACATGCATTTAATATTTTCTGTTAAATTTTAGATGTCATTGTCTCCCTTTGAAAGGTTCTGACAGCATCAATGTTAAAAATTGGAATGCACACTGTGAAGACAGTGGGTGGCATAAGTTTAGGTCACACCTTTCACTCTGTCCTTTGCCTGCCCTTTCCTGCATTTAGACAAATCTCCTCATCTGAGTGTCCCTGATATGTTCAGGAAGACATATTAACTGGCAATAACTTAGTCTACAGCACACTTCTTTTAAATATAAAATGCATTGTTAGGTGCCAGTTTTATGGGTTCAGGGATCAATAAAATGATAACATTAAAGAAAACCTGAAAATTGAAAGAGTTCACCACTTACCTGGTAAAATTCTGCCAGGTAATTTTTGCCAGGTCCTTTATGTATACATTTGAAAAGTGTCCGGGTAAAGAAAATGTATTTTACAGTGCCAAAGAAAAGAGAGAGATTTTATACAAGAACAAATGGATCTGTATTTGTGTAGACAATTGTCCAGCAATAGTTCAAAAGAGAGCTGTGTATGGTAGAATTAAGCAGCAATTGCACATGTCAGATATTTGCTATCTGTCCTGTTAAACTGAATGTTGCTCTTCTGGTAGAGTGATTTCAGATCTGAATAGAACAGATAAAGGGAAAAACAGAGAGAGAAAGAGAGAGTTTAATTTCAGATTTATTGTTAATTTACGGTTATTATCCTACTGTTTCGCATCAGTATAATTAGCTTTTATCTCATGAATATGAAATTAAATAATCTTAATTTTAATGACTTCTAGGTTTATAGGTTTACTAGCCAAAGTACTCAGCGTGGCATGGATATAAATAAATGGGAAAAAAACTTTGTGCAAGCTGATGTCAATATTCTCTTCCTGAGCACTTGGACTGCCAGATGGGAATTGTAGTGGCGCTGTTCTTTGAGTTGCCCCTGCGTCCTCCATTTTAGCTACTCTTCCTGATATGACGTATTGCTACATATATTCATTAGATTGGACAGCTAGCACAAACCACACTATAGGTGTGGCCATTTGGCTGAGGTCTCCAGGACTGTAACTTTGTTTTTGACTTTCTCTTTTACAATTTTAATCTCCTTTGTTGTCAACTGGCCATAGTTGATCAATTAATTAATGGACAAACATTATTGGTTTCCATTTATGCTTAATCAGTTTCTATCCTGTTCACTGTGTGTTTTACAAATCTGTATTTACTAGGGGGCTCCGCCCCCTGCTCGCTTCGCTCGCCAACCCCTGGCGTTGGGACATGACAAAGAGTGAGATGTATGAATTAGATATAGAATAGTGTGCAGCTTTGGATGATGCGCATAGAAATAACAAATAAAGTATCAAGAAGCGGAAAGCAAATGTCTATGCGTTGGAATGTAGGTGTGTTGTTTTCATCAGGACGTAAATGTAGAACAATATCTCTGTGAAATGGAGGCTCACCATCTTTACTTTGAAAGACAATTGCCACTTCATTAACGACGGGCAGATTGTATCGTCTTGGATCTTGTTCTTTGTCCTTTATCAAGACCAAAGCAATTGTAGTTGCCGCTATACCTTCTGCATTTGCTTTTGTATTTGCCTCCTTTTCAACTTCATGTAGCATTTTTATAGACTTAGCTAATGGGTGATTGTTTATGACATGAGTGACGTTTCTCATTATAAGCTCTGTGCATTGTTTGTTTTCAGGAAGGTTCATGCGTTGATAGATTGCCTCATCTGGATCTAGGATGTAGATTTGTGCACATTTGCGTTGTTGATTTGTTTCAGGGTGCACTGTTCCAATGCGATGCAATATTTGTCCACATATGCGAAAGCAGTATGGGCCATTGCCTTTTGGTGGCCTGATATGTACTCCGGTATATGCAAAAGCAAATGAACTATTGTAGGATCTAATGCAGTTCATATAGTTTTTACTTTCAGGCACATCGTTAATTAGAAGCTTCTTTAGATATTCAGGATATGAATGTAAAGGAGGCAGTCTAATCTGACCTTTTTGACAACAACGTGTAAATTCATTACTTGTATTGCCAGTTGTTTCTTCTGTGAAGTTAAGTGAATGACAATGATTGCAAATGACATTCATTAATCCCAATGAATTTTCCTCAATAGTGGATTCCTTATTGAAGGCGTTTTCAGCCATTTTGTGTAAGCGTTTAACAGGTGTGTGGCGTTGATGTCCGCGACGGGCATGTTTCGCTTTTTGCGTTTGATTGCCTTTTTGTTGCATGTCCATTATTTGTGACGCGCTATTTTTTTCTTTTTTTTTTTTCGCCTCCGCTTTGCGTAAAGTCCGTTTCAGTCTACGCCGTGCATTGTTTGTATCGAGCCTTGTCCGTTTTTGTATGTTGGTCATTTGAGATTGTTGCTTTTCGCGTCTTGCTTTTTTTTTTCTGTCAGTTCATTTGCGCGTTGTTCACGTCTCCGTTCATTTATTCTGTCTGTTCGCTCCCTTTTTTGTATGTCTGATACGCGAGCTCTTTCGGTTTGAAATCGTGCTTCTTTCGATGCAGCACTTTGACACGCGCGCTGAATGCGTGAACGTTCATTGTGTCTGTCCATTTGGGCACGTCTCTGTAACGGTGTCACTTGTGCTTTGCGTTTTTTGATCCGAGACATTTTTAAGCGCGCTTTATGCACTGCCGTCTATTTTCTTGTTTCTGTCGTGTTCGTGTGTTTGTTCCTGTCATTCTTTCCGAATCGTTTTGTACCCGTGACCGTGTATTCATGACTTGTTTCTTTCTTAGCATGCGAAATATGGATAAGTAATAAGGAGGATCGCACTCACTGTTAATATGTATCCTTTTCTGCAGTTGAACGGTTAATAGTGCTTTATTGAAAGGACATCCACCTATGCTGACACCTATGCTGCCTAGTGTGAAGGTGTCGACGTTCACTTTAGAATATGTGGCTTTGGGTGTCACTTCTTATGGATGTGTGGGGGGGATTGTTGTTGCGCGAGCGTCTTCTTTCTTTTTGGTGTTCCTGTGTCTTGTTTGAATCCCCCTCTTTGTGTGTGTCCCGTCCCTTGCTTGTAGGGTCTGTGGGGCGGTTTTGTGTTCTTTTTTTTTGTCTTCCATGGGCTTGTTGAATCCCCCTCTTGGTGTGTGTCCCGTCCCGTCCCGTGCCTGTAGGGTGGGGGTGGGGGGGGGGGTGTGTGGTCGTGCCTTGCTGTTGTGCGCTCGTCTGTTCTTTTTTTTTGGTGTGTTTAGTTTCGTGTGCAATGTGTTTCGTGCTTTGCCCGCGTTTGACTACTTTTTTATGTGCCTTTTCCTTTTTTCGGTGCTTGTTGCGGCTCATTTCTGTGACTCCTTTTTGTATGTGCTCACTCCTGTTTTCTGTGGTCTTGTCCGCCTCTTGCGGCCCCTCATCCGCCTTTGTCGCCCTCTTTTGTCCGCCTTTCTCCGACTCTCGCGGACTCTTTTTTGCGCCTGCGCCTCTCGCGGACCCTCATCCGCCTCTCTCGCCCTCTTTTGTCCGCCTTTCTCCGACTCTCGCGGACTCTTTTTGCGCCTGCGCCTCTCGCGGACCCTCATCCGCCTCTCTCGCCCTCTTTTGTCTGCCTTTCTCCTCATCCGCCTCTCTCGCCCTCTTTTGTCCGCCTTTCTCGGCTCCTCAGCCGACTCTCGCGGACTCTTTTTGTGCCTGCGCAGTACGTCTTTTTGCAGCTACGGCCCATTGCCGGATGTGCCTGCGTCCATCATCCGGTTTAGCATTCTCGGTTAGTAATATGGATATGTGTACCAGGTCTGCATTTAGTAATTACAGTAATATAACCTATACTTGTATTTTAACTGTGAATTGTTCACAGCACTCTGTGCCTGCAATTAATGAAGAGTACAATGCAAAAAAATAAGCTGTATTGTATTGTATTTTGGACGATTGGAAAGACACATGCAAACTTTTGTGAAAAATCGGTTCAGTCATTTTTTGTGTGAATAGCAAACAAACAAACAAACTTCCTAACACAAATAGCTTATGATTTTATTTATATAGAAAGGAATAACAAATAACAACATATCTAATATTAGTAATATTTTTATGTTTGAATGTCCTATTAATAATATAATTATAAAATTGTGTTTAGGTTACTAGTAATACTTTATAGAGTGTCTAGTGTATGACTGTATATGTATGTGTACTTTTCTAATTTAATATTATTTATTGTATCAGTATGCTGCTGCTGAAGAATGTGAATTTCCCATTGGGATTAATAAAGTATCTATCTATCTATCTATCTATCTATCTATCTATCTATCTATCTATCTATCTATCTATCTATCTATCTATCTATCTATCTATCTATCTATCTATCTAATCTTCTTAATGTAATTGAATATATTCAATGAATTAATCAGGTCAGATGGTCTGTCCAGAAATTGTCCAAACTGGTATTATATCAGTTATTTTTCTGACTGGAAGGTTACTCTGAAGGCAAAGTTACAAACATAACCATCATATATGTGCTTGTCTGTCAATCTGAGGCCTTCTACTTCTAGTGAAGCGTGTTCTTCTAAGATATGCTAAAGGCCTTTTACTGTGGGCTTCTGAGTCATGCTGAAAAGCAACTCCATGTGGCCTAACAATGTTCTCTCCCCCTAGGAGAAGGTACTTATTTTAATTACTTTTCATTTACAGTGTTTTGCAAAAACAGCAAGTTGCAGGTACGATCAGAATTATTTGTTGAGAACATTGCCTTTACACACTGTAATTGTACAGGTGCTGGTCATAAAATTAGAATATCATGACAAAGTTGATTTATTTCAGTAATTCCATTCAAAAAGTGAAACTTGTATATTAGATTCATTCATTACACACAGACTGATGTATTTCAAATGTTTATTTCTTTTAATGTTGATGATTATAACTGACAACTAATGAAAGTCCCAAATTCAGTATCTCAGAAAATTAGAATATTGTGAAAAGGTTCAATATTGAAGACACCTGGTGCCACACTCTAATCAGCTAATTAACTCAAAACACCTGCAAAAGCCTTTAAATGGTCTCTCAGTCTAGTTCTGAAGGCTACACAATCATGGGAAGACTGCTGACTTGACAGTTGTCCAAAAGACGACCATTGACACCTTGCACAAGGAGGGCAAGACACAAAAGGTCATTGCTAAAGAGGCTGGCTGTTCACAGAGCTCTGTGTCCAAGCACATTAATAGAGAGGTGAAGGGAAGGACAAGATGTGGTAGAAAAAAGTGTACAAGCAATAGGGATAACCGCACCCTGGAGAGGATTGTGAAACAAAACCCTTTCAAAAATGTGGGGGAGATTCACAGAGTGGACTGCAGCTGGAGTCAGTGCTTCAAGAACCACCACGCACAGACGTATGCAAGACATGGGTTTCAGCTGTCGCATTCCTTGTGTCAAGCCACTCTTGAACAAGAGACAGCGTCAGAAGCGTCTCGCCTTTGGACTGCTGCTGAGTGGTCCAAAGTTATGTTCTCTGATGAAAGTAAATTTTACATTTCCTTTGGAAATCAAGGTACCAGAGTCTGGAGGAAGAGAGGAGAGGCACAGAATCCATTTTGCGTGAGGTCCAGTGTAAAGTTTCCACAGTCAGTGATGGTTTGGGGTGCCATGTCATCTGCTGGTGTTGGTCCATTGTGTTTTCTGCGGTCCAAGGTCAACGCAGCAGTCTACCAGGAAGTTTTAGAGCACTTCATGCTTCCTGCTGCTGACGAACTTTATGGAGATGCAGATTTCATTTTCCAACAGGACCTGGCACCTGCACACAGTGCCAAAGCTACCAGTACCTGGTTTAAGGACCATGGTATCACTGTTCTTGATTGGCCAGCAAACTCGCCTGACCTTACCCATAGAAAATCTATGGGGTATTGTGAAGAGGAAGATGCAATATGCCAGACCCAACAATTCAGAAGAGCTGAAGGCCACTATCAGAGCAACATGGGCTCTCATAACACCTGAGCAGTGCCACAGACTGATCGACTCCATGCCACGCCGCATTGCTGCAGTAATCCAGGCCAAAGGAGCCCCAAATAAATATTGAGTGCTGTACGTGCTCATACTTTCATGTTCATACCTTTTAGTTGGCCAACATTTCTAAAAATCCTTTTTTTGCATTGGTCTTAATTGATATTCTAATTTTACGAGATACTGAATTTGGGATTTTCATTAGTTGTCAGTTATAATCATCAACATTAAAAGAAATAAACATTTGAAATACATCAGTCTGTGTGTAACGAATGAATCTAATATACAAGTTTCACTTTTTGAATGGAATTACTGAAATAAATCAACTTTGTCATGATATTCTAATTTTATGACCAGCACCTGTATGTGTATATGCTTAGCCCTATCACAGCCATTTTCCCTTGATTCTTCCTCTTTTAGTTTTAGTTATTTTTTAATTAAAATGTAGCCAAACTGGGTGTGGCTTAGTATGAAATCAGGCACTCAGATGTTGCAGTAATACAGCACTGCAGTCACCTGAAGGAATTATGAAAGATTCCGGTTTGCCTTAACTCCTCACTGAGGCATTTCCTATGACTCCCGAGTAGCTTCTCAGAACTCAGAACTATATTATTTGGTTTAGGGTTTTTTTGGTGTTTTCTCTTTGGTTAGTTTAAGGATTTAGCTATTATTGCTCTTTGGCTTTGCACTCAGGCATTCCAAAGAAAAGGATTTTAAATTTATAGTACATTGCTCTTGGTGATTTTCCATAGTCTTTAGATATTTGCTTTGGATTGCAATTTGGCTCTGTTAATAAAGAGTTTTCTTGTTGTTTGTTCTTTTCTACTTGTTGTTTGTTTGCTTCTTTCTGTTTACCTTTTTTATTTCTTTTATTCAATTGAAAGTTTACCTGTTCTTTAGTCCATTTTGTTTGGTAATTCTAGTTTCTGTTAATTTAGTTATTGTTAATTTAATTTTTTCTATGTCCACATAAGGGGTATTTTTATATTATGTTTGGGTTTGCCTTGTTTGTGTCAAGTTTACAGATTCTGTCTTTATTTGCATGGGCTTCTCTCCCACTACCCAAAGGTGCAGTGAAAAGGACAGATAATGTAGAATCAGTCGAGGGACTTGGAGAGCATACAAGCTTGGGCAGATTTGTGGAAGATGAAATTTAATGTAAGTGAATGTAAAGCATTGTATATAGGAAGTAAAATGTTAGGTTAAAATGCACAAAGGTCTGAAGCGTGAAAGTAAACCTCAAGAGTAGGATCTAGCTCTCATTGAGGATGCATCACTATCAACATCCAGATAGTCCACAGAAGTGATCAAGAAAGCTATTAAGATGTTAAGATATAAAATGTGATGTGTATAGTAAACAGTAAGTCAAGGAAATTGTGCATACAGGAATACTTCACCCTGACATTTTTTAAAATTTTTTACTCACCCCATGTAGTTTATAGTGGTGGCCAAAAACATTTTTTAATGCAGAATGTACAGAAAACAAGTCATGACATAATGTACTGTTAATGGCAACCAGTTCTGTTCAATGACAAAAAAATGTGAACATGTCCATGAAGAAACCAAAGAAAAACTTTCATGTAACTCTTGTTGCATAATCCACATGTCTGCTATTCATTCATATAGTCAAAACATGTAAAATGTGTGCATTTTTGATGAAATGTATTATTAGTTCTAAAAACTCAATGTTGAATATACAATATCTTAAATAGGGTCATACAATGACATCACTTGTTGCAAAGACCTCCAGTAACATGGCTAGCAGCACAGATCATCACAACCAAAACTGAGGCAGTAGCTATCAAGATGGTGTTGCAGTGATGTCACTCCCAGAGGGATACGAATATCAAGCAATGCAAACAATTCCAAAAATGACACAGACTTTATCACAGGTTGATAAAATATGGATTCATCACAGCAGGGTTCTTCTCGAAAGGGCATCTCTATATTCATAAGCCCAAAAAATGTTCCAGATGGAAGGGATGGTCAGTCACTTGCAGACAAACAACAGTTCTTTCATGTCTTATTATTCACTGTCCTTTATTTTGCTTTGGTAACTATATAAAAGGCAGCTTGCTCCAAAATTCCTTGTGAAATGTCCTAATTAGTCCTTTCCATTGCACTTCTCAACTAGTCACAAAGTAGTGGAAAAGGCTGGCATTATCATCTTAGGGGGTCAAGGCATTGTGCGAAAGTAGCTTCAATAAGCAAAGGGCTACCTTTAATGAATTCTTAATAAGTAACCTATTCTCGTTCACACAGAGTGATCCCTGTCACGTTTTAAAATGTCCTCTCATTACAGAAAACTCAATTGATTGAGCGCATTTTGCCAGAGAAAATTAAAGCACCTGCAGTAAGGTTTACATATTGATTACCACTTTAAAATAATGGGAATCAAGGGAGACACACAAGATAATTAATCTAACCAAACACATTTATTGGACTTTTGCTTTTAAGCTAACTTTTATTTATTTATTTAATTTTTTGAATTGGAGAGGAGTTTGAAAGGAGTGGATGTCTGCTTTCTGCTTTTCCCCTCATCGTGAAACTTTTCTATTTAACTTTTAATTTAAATATGTACAGTATGCGTATGTTTTCCACTTTTTGTTTGTATTCATTTTCTTGCCTTTCCCCCCGACTGGCCTCGCATCTCTCCTTAACCCTTTGCCTTTTAGGTAGGAAGCCAACTTAATGGCTCCACTAAGCTTTTTTGAGTATAACCCAACTTGGCTGCGTGGATCACCCAGCCATCCTCTAAATGAAAATGAATTAAGTGCCTACAGAAGTGAGTCTTGGTATTCTTGTTCAGGTCGAGGTTCTCTTCTAATCTACTTTACAATAAAACACTAAAGTCTATGTATGTGTCTAGTTCCTCAGAGCAATCTGATTGGTCAGTTTGGCTTTGGTGACGCAAAGAAAGAGGGAGTGCAAATGTGAGACGCATGAGGTTGAGTAAAGAGAGCTGAGAGAGTCCCCTTCAAAGATGGAAACTATAAAACTAGACAGGAAGGGAGAAAGGTGTTTCAAAAGTAAAGATGGAGTTTGAGAAGCAGGCTTTATGGGAACAAGCTAAAGAAATTGAGCACCGGTGAAGAGAGGTTCGATACATGCAAACACAGAGAAAAGGTGCTGAAAGTACATGTAAGCAAAGAGCAAATATTTTAAATTATTCTATTACCTGTCTTTGACAGGTACAGTGGATATTTTTTTGTATTTTGGAAATGTTGTGAAGTATCTGGTGATTCTTCAGGAGTAGCTGGAGGAGGTTATTGGTGAGCCCAGCTCAGCATGTTACCAAAACAGTATTCACCAAGTAAAGCAGAACGAAAATAATGGCGATGATGACATTTGCATCCACAATGACATTTTCATTATATCTGTTATAAAGATCTGTTGAACCTGTCACTTTGTGCTTTTATAAAAAGACTCATTCTTATCCCCATACTCCTGACCAACTCCCCCAGTCCTTGTTCCTATGCTTTGTTATTTAATATTAAGGAACCATGCAAACACTTGCATGAAATGGTTTTAAAGGAAAACTCCACCGAAAATGATTTTTTATATGTTACTTACCCCATGCAGTTTGAAGTAATGGTGGAAAACAATTTTAATCTCGTTTTCATTCAAAAGGAGAAATATGATATGATAGAACTCAATGGTGGTTAGTGCCAAACAAATGGCAAGCATGGTGAAAAAGAACACAATTCTCACTCTACTCATGTTGCATTATCCAAATGTCTGTTATCCAGCTGTAGGCTCAAAACGTGCAAAACACGTGCATTTTTTTTTAATTCTATTAAATTTATTAAAATCAAACAACATTCCATACAAGCAAGTCAAATTTTTCAACACTAGGTTTGAAAAAAAACAACAACCACCCCAAACACTTGCATTTTTTGCTAAAATATTAGTAGTAGTTACTTCTGGAAAAGTCAGTGTACGTTGTAAATGGGAAAAAGTATTCCTATAATTCTCCATCCATCCATCCATCCATTTTCCAACCCGCTGAATCCGAACACAGGGTCACGGGGGTCTGCTGGAGCCAATCCCAGCCAACACAGGGCACAAGGCAGGAACAAATCCCGGGCAGGGTGCCAACCCACCGCAGTCCCATAATTCTTTTCTTTTTGAATTGAAGATCTCTCTCTTCCCTTCATTCATTGGTCAAGAGTCTCGTCTTCAATTCACAAGCTCAATTCACATTTGTTTTGGCACATTTCAGTATATGACTGGATAGCTGACGACAATAATATGGTATGTACAACACTGTTCACCTTTGGGTTTTATTACATCAAAAACTTTTTCCTCTCACTCTGCATTAAAACTACAAACTTGAAGGGGTAAGTAATATAAAAAAATAATATATTTGGGTGAAATATTCTCTTAAATGGTTTATTTCATTTGCAGTTGCCAATTCCCCAACCTTTTCCCTTTTTTAGTAGATTGCGTGGTGGGTTATTACATTTGTAAACTAATCAGCAAAGATTTATGATGAGAGAGGTTCATGGCACTGCATCTTTTAAATGAAATAAATTCACTCAAAGTGAGGCAGATTTAAGTAGGGGCAGGAGCACATGAAAACGTGCACACATTGTTCCAAGGTTGGCTGAGGTGCTTGGCTAATGGCACATTTACATGCAGATCTGAGAGAGTCAGTAAAGTGCTTTGTTTACACCTTGGAGTTGGTGATTGTGGAACCTGTGCCTGGCCACAATTTAAAAAGAGGTGTGAGAGAATAAAAAAGGGAGGTAAGAAGTAAGGTTAATGAAAGAGAAAGTGAGAGGCAGGATCAAGAGAGCTCATGCTATGAGGAATGGAGGCAGGTGGTCTGGGGTGATCCTCAAAGAGAGGAAGTGTTTGGCCAGTGCTTGACAGAGCTGAAGAAGGAGTGCTCCTATTGAGAGATACTGGCGTGTAGGAGCGGCCTGGTATGCAGTGTTTCCGCAGATGGAGATTTACTGGCAGCAGGAGGCGTGTATGTAGCTTGGTGTGACAATCCATGAATGCTGAAGGACTGGTGATGGGGACCCGACTGTACCTGTCAGTGAACATCTCCTCTTACCGTTAGGCCTTGAAGGGATAGGATTTTAAAGTTTCCCAGGATTTCTTGTTTTTTTTTTCTGCTTTTGTGATTTTAACCTCATTTTTAAGTAATATTTATTTATTATTTATTGTTTCTTTAACTTTCAGATTTTACTTTGTTTTTATAAATTATTTATTTATTTATTTATGGGTGAGCACTGCACTAATTTGCATGCTATTTGGATTTATTGGAATAAAGCACTTACCAGTTTTACACCAACCCTCGCTGACTGTTTGTGTTCTCATTTGCCCAGCTCATCCTCGGTCTAAGACTATTAATGGTTCCAGGATCAAGTGCTGCTAAGAACATGGAGCCAACCCAGACTGTCACAAAATTCTCTTGTAAATTTCCTCACAAAATTTCACATTTCAGTCTAAGAACTAAATATACTATATAAATTGTCAGCACATTTCATATTTCTTTTCATCTTGGTGCAAGATTTCTACTTCCTAAGCTTTGGTGCTGCTGCTTAATATAAGGCAACAAGTTCTCAAATTATACAGTATGTAGTATGCATTTAGAAATGTGCAGATAAAAGAAGTTTTTACTTCTCCATTTTGATGTTTAGAATTATTTTTATGTACAATCCCTTGATAACTTGTGGAAATATCTTTTTACAATGTCTTTTCTTCACTTAAGTCACATTCATTAATTTTCCACCCACAAGAGTTATGAGACAAATTCAACACATGCATGCTTTCTATACATTACCAATAGCTGTCTTTCTGCCTACCAGTCTTCTGTGAGTGAAGTCTTTTCATAACAATAGCTTGAAGAAAATATGCAATTTTTGGCTGATGTCCTTACCCCCCCTAGGTGACCTAAAATCTGGGTACATTACCATTCTTTGTATATATTTTTTATGACCGAAGTACCAGAATGCTAAGTGACTCCTTCTTGGCCACTTATGTAGACAGCAGTGGGAACTGATCCTACAGCTATGTGGCTTAAAGCCCAGCAGCCATTAGGCCACACTGCAGGTTGCACCCAAGCCACATTTCCTTATTCCCAGATCTCCTTGGAAAGTGCCCTTTCATGTGTAAGGTAGCTGAGAATGTCAAGGGCCATCCATGTATCTCCTTCTAGTGGGCCATGCCTGATGCATCTCGTACAGGAAATCCTCATTCAATGATCAAATCATTTCAACTGGCTTTCCTTAATGTGTATAATTCAACACCTCACCCTGTCCTGCAGAACGAACCCTGCTAACTTGTGATAGGACTTCACTGTACATGTAATTTAGTTTTTTAGAGCAGTACCACTTGAGGCATACAGCTAATTGCCATAGATCAGAACAAGTATGTAGTTTCAAGTTCACCACTACCTATGGGCACAACACTCAGAGTATTGCTGTCATTTTAACAATTCATTACTCTTTATCACTATTGTTCTGTAGCCATACCCATGGATGAGACTCACTGGTAGTTTAAACCATCAATTATTCATAATCACTAGCATAGGCTAACCATTATTGTCAGAGAGAGAACCATGATCTCAGATTTGGAGGTGCTGATACTCACTGAGCAGTGAACCCCTCAATACACACTGGAGATCACAGTACCAATGATGACAAGAGGACAGCCTCATCTGCAAATAACAGACATGTAATTCTCACATGTCTAAACTACAGTACATGCTCCATTTTCCTTGAGTGCAAAGTTATATCGTATTCTTTGGAAAACAACTCTTGGTTGTAAATACAAGACCGAATGATACACAGCAATAGCCCCAAACCTCTAGCAACAGATTTATTCCTCTGGGACACTCTTTCCTTGACAAATGAATCTTTTATTCATTCCCACAGCAAAAATCTACAGATTTCCTGCCATATCTAAACTGGAGGCAGAAGGACACTGAACAACTGCAGAAGAGCTGCATTCAGTCAAACTACTTTAAATGCTGGGCTAACTTCTTAGAACAGCTATTGAATGCCATAGGAATTGTAAACATTGTTATAATAATTGATAAAATTCATAAAACCGATAAGAACATCAAGGATTTCAGTCTATTTTTATGAATTCTCTTAAGCAGGTTTAATGATCATGAGGTGCAAGGCAGGAACCAACCTTTTCACAAAGCATCAGGGTGCACTCAGGCCCACTCATATTCATTTACACCAAAGACACTGATCAATCTAACCTCCATACCTTTTAAATTTGGAAGAAAACTGGAATACTGTGAGAAAAACATGCAGCGACACATGAGGACATATCGAGAATATTTAAACTCCTCACAGGCAGGCTCCTGGAGCAATATGCCAGTTTCAGGAATTATTCATGAATTATTGGAATTAAAAGACAAATGCAGTTTTTCAAGATAATTTTTTTTGCTTACATAAGGTGAAAACATACAATGAAATATTTATCTTTAACAATATTATATGACTTTATTTAACATATTTACAAATTACAATTTTGTACAGTTAATGTTAATGATTCCTGTTAAATTGCAATGCTCCCACTCAAACAAAGTTTCTAGATTAATTGCTATAATTACAGTGAAAATAATAGCTCCCCCAGTAGTCTGTTCCTGTTTCTTCATTTTCAGCAACTTTACAATCAGAGTTACATTAAAATTGCAGTTCAGTACTAACTACAGTTACCTTGTAACTTATTCAGGTGACTGAGTTTAGGTGATTAATGAAAAGTACAGTATAATCATGAAATGGGCTTTCCGCTCAATTAAATTCCTGTGTAATATTAAAAATATACCTAATATGAAACATTTGATTACTGTAAGCAATAACTATAATGTATTAGTTCATTTAAATGCTGTTCATTCATTTTCAGGAGCCCCTTTTCCAATCACTATTTGCAGCTTTGGGCACAGACCTGGCATGGGTGTTACTCAACTGCAGGGTACCGTCATGCACACAAAAGCACTTTCTTCTAATTAGAGTTTCTTTTGTTATAGCTTGCTACCTGATGTACTAGAACGTAACGTATTTGCCACTAATGTGCCAAACCGGAGTAACATTATCCAGTTTGGTATGGGTTAGCATCCTTTTTGACCATGTTTTCTTTTTTCCCTTGAACTGGCCTGCATAAAAAATGAAAGGGGGATATAAAGCTTTTATTTTAAATGCACTGCCAGGGGATTCTTTATAATGGTGGTTCTCAATCGTTATTCCATCCATCCATCCCTCCATTATCCAACCCGCTATATCCCAACTACAGGGTCACGGGGGCCTGCTGGAGCCAGGCAACACATGGGCACAAGACAGGAAACAAACCCCGGGCAGGGCGCCAGCCCACCGCAGTCAATCGTTATTCCTCCAACTACAATTCCAATTCCTCTGACCAGTTCAATTTCACATGTTTTTGCAGCAATGTTGTCAAAGGTTGTATAATAGTGGATAAGTGAGGAATGAATTTGCCATAGTAATTTAACAAAGCTAAAAAAGACTAAATCTCTGTGACATTACTTGGAACAGGAGCTTTCGCAATAGCCTCAGGTTTTTCATCTAAGAGACACACTATTCTGCAAGAAGAAACACTTGTTTTGCTTGACTCTCAGATTGTATCTCTGTAACCGTTTTAGCACTTTGTCCAAGTTTCTGAAATGTGCCTCCAAGTTCCTTCCCGTTTTCAGTATATTATCTAGATAACATATTACACCCTCTAGGCAATATCTGGTCCAACATTTTCTAAAACGTGCAGGAGCACTTGCAACCCCATCTGGAAGCCTACAATATTTGAACAATCCTTTGTGAGTATATGGTAAGGAAGCATTTGGAGCCTTCCTCCAACTCCACCTGTTGATACACTTGCGACAAATCAAGTTTGCTGAACTGCTGACCCCCAATAGTCTTATAGGTAAATCCTGCACTTTTATAATCATTAAACTCGGGTTGATCGTCACCTTATCATCTTCCCAGATTCTCACAGTATCCATCCATTTTCCAACCCGCTGAATCTGAACACACGGTCACGGGGGTCTGCTGGAACCAATCCCAGCCAACACAAGGCACAAGGCAGGAACCAATCCTGGGCAGGGTGCCAACCCACTGTAGGACACACACAAACACACCCACACACCAAGCACACACTAGAGCCAATTTAGAATCGCCAATCCACCTAACCTGCATGTCTTTGGACTGTGGGAGGAAACCGGAGCGCCCGGAGGAAACCCACGCAGACACAGGGAGAACATGCAAACTCCACACAGGGAGGACCCGGGAAGCAAACCCAGGTCCCCAGGTCTCCCAACTGCGAGGCAGCAGCGCTACCCACTGTGCCACCATGCCGCCCTCTCACAGTATTATCTTTTTTTTTTTAAATGCAAGCAATTGGGGCTGCACACTCACTGTAACTAATGGGGATAATAACACTTTCATTCGGTAATTCAGGCAGCTCTTTTTGTACTGCCTCCCATGGTGCATATGGCACTGTGTGTGGCTTAAAAAATTTAGGTACCACACCATCTTTAACAAAAAAGTTTGGCTTTAATTCCCTTAAGTGTTCCTAATTTAGGCTGAAAAACTATGGAGTACCTGTCACACAACTCCATCACAGTTTCACTGGTGACTTTGTTTACATGAGACCAGTCATCAATGCTGGCCTGTTACCTTTAACCACCAGTAAGTCTAAGTTACATTACTTTACATTTAAACCAGAAAGTTAAGTTTTGGACACATTCTTTACATTTAACCAAAACTGTGATTTTTCCTTTTAGTGAAAGCATTTCGTTAGTGTTATTCTTCACAGTACAGTTAGCAGGGCTTAATTCTATCTTTTTAAATTTACAATTATACAATTTCTCAGAAATGACTGATACAGTGGCACCTGCATTTTCACGCTGACCCCATTTATACTCATGTATACATAGTATGGCTTATTACTCGGGTAGCCTCTAAGGAAAATAATTAATTTCCTTGTATGTCACCTTTGAAACCCAGGTTTTAGTCTGTAGTCAAATTAGCTTCTTGGCCTCTGTTTTAGTTTGGGAAAATGGTTCAAAGGTTTTAACAGAAAATAAGCAGGCAAGAATCAGAGAGGAAAGGTCCAATACTTCAATTGTTTACTTGTTCAAATATAATATCAGTTACATACAATATAATAGCAATATACATGCAGATATAGGAATTGTACTATTGACTTACAGTAATATATATAAAGATATATGATTTATACTATTAACTTACAGTAATACAGATATGTGAATTATACTATACTTACAGTAATATCAAAGACCCAGAGCCATCATCCTAGACCAGTAGACTGAGGGAGCCCGCATGTCAGTCTCGTCAGAGGATCAACTCGTGAGCCTGGTCCAATACCGGGCGGTGTGCACGTTCCCCACGGTTGAGCTTCCGAAGAAACTGAGGGCGGAACCTTCCCTTATATACTAATTGAGTGTCCTTACCCAAAATGGCTTACGTGTAAGCAGTGTATACAGAAGTGATCAGTTTCTGCACACCTTCTTCCCACGGGACATCTTATTGTTTTTCTTCTACTTGGCCCTCACTGAGATGGTGCCTAGTATCAGAAGACACACAATAACAAGCGTTGCTTGCAATGAAGCCCCTCGAAGTGAAAAACAAGTACATGGCCTTGACTGTATTCCCATAACATTCTGAAACTCTTTATGAGAAGCAAGTTTTTGCACATTCTTTCGCTATCATCCCAAACATTCCCAATCTTTGTAGCTGGTTTTGCACTGAAGCGACCACCCCCCCCTCTTACTCCTTTATTTCATCCCTTCTCCTGTTACAGAGAAAACCTTTTTTATTACAATCGGTCCCTCGCTCAGCGCAAAATCAGCAACCTTGTCTGTCGTGCTCTGTTATTAATTCGTTTTAAAACACAAAACACATAGCAATTAAATATAGTCATTAAAGCAATAATAATAATAAGCAGCACCAAAGGGCGGAAGAAAACTGACAACATTGTGGATGCCTTTGGTGACCAACCTGTAAAGATTGACCACCACGCATTTACAGAGTCACCTTCAATTTTGGTCCCTAAAATTTGTAATTGAGACGTCGTCATGACTGTCTGTACAGTAAGTGCATCTACATGTTTTTGATGTTTAGCAGCCAATTCTTTTAATTGCAGGGAGCTATTTAATAAACGTTCAGCTACAGCCAGTGAAATTGAGGTCGGAGCATGCCAGACTTGCCATTGAACCTTGGTAAGATGGTTTTTAGTGGTGTAATTATTCAGATAGTAAGTATTATTTGCTATTTGCCAAACATATACATTATCAAGACATCCAGAAAACGGAACCTGTGGCAGCCTACGATTAGCGATGGTGGTGGAAACACAGAGTCGGTGAGGTCCCACTTCATACAGAGTGGTGTTCTGATTAACTAGTCTCCAATTACAGGTGGTTGCTTTACCTGAAATACATGGGTTTTCCTGTCCTGACATCAATCCACAGAACATACCAATATTAGTGTGTTCGCAATTTCGTAAATCATATGTTTTGTTTGTTTTAGGTTCTAGCCACTCACCATCCAATTGCAGCTGCCAAAAGTGTCCGTGTGCAACAACAGGTAAAACGTGATATCTACACAAGGTTATCATAGTGGTAACATTATATTGAAACCAATACCCATTACATATTGTATCATTACACCTAGTGTTTTCAGGTTTAACCGTTAACCATAAGCTACTGCTAATGTTCCATATATCTTGCCATATTTGCATATTATTAGTCCTTAAAGCCATTTGCATGTTATTTTTCTGTATCTGTGCTTGTAATATGTTAAAAGTGCATACAGTCCAGTTCATGAAAGTTGAGACATTTAGCCATCGAATGTCATTGCTAGCCATGATTATCCAATCTGAAGCGCGTTGTTCCCAGTTTACTGTTTGCTGATGAGAGACCATGGACTGAGGTAACCACCTAGCCATTTGGTCTGCCACTTTGTGAGTATGTCGTCCCACATTCTCAAGCTTGTTTGCAGTTATTTCATTATCTACGGTGTTTAAAGTTCCTAGGGTGGTGCCAACCCCTCCTAAGAAAGTGTCATACCATGCCCGTTTAGCACGCTTACACTGTGGCAACAGTGGAAACGTCACTTGCCATGTAACCTTAGTCCTTTTTGCTGTCGTAGAAACAAGTTTACATGTGTCAATTATTGGTTCTACATGTGACTGTCTCGTTATGGGGGTTCTGGCCCACACGGCTATAGCAAGCATTGGTATAGTCCTGTTAATAATTTCAGTTGCATTGATCCAGCCAATGGGCCCAGTCTTATTAGAGGTGTATTCGCCTGATGTTGCATTAACCTCGCACTGTACCTTGGAGCCGTTCCAGGGCCCCATACACCAAATTACTTTCGACGTCCAAGTAATGTTTAAGTTTTCAGAGCACTCAATCAGATACTTCTGTGGTTTTACCCCCGGCACCTTCAAGTTCGAGGAGTAGATGGTGCACCCGTCACCAGTCGTAATGGTGAGGACATGGCAAGACTGATTCTCCGGACACGTCGTGTTCTCCTGACGTCTGGGCTTAGTGGAATTGTTCCACCGCCATCGGACCTGAGTCGTCTCTGTTGCCTCGCCACCTAATGTGGTGGCTCCTACTTCATTCAGAACACCCCCAATTCTGTAAAACAAGAACACAGCATGTTGCACCCACTCCTCTCCTCCTCCTAAAACAGAATTTATGATTACGATACTACCTATTTACATTGTGTTAATTCTAAAAAAAAAAAAAAAATTTTAACTTACACTTTAGCTTTACCCTTAACAATTTCATGCTGCATGTTCTAATTCTTCAACGGGATATAAAGTCCTTCCTTTATTTTTCCCTTTTCCTTTACCCTTGGCTTTCTTTCCTCCTTTCTAGTGTTTACTCTTGCGCCGGTTTTTCTCCTTATCTTAACATTACCCTGTGCATCAGTAAAAAGTCTGCAACGCATCACGGGTTTAGCCTGTAGAGGCAGAGGGTCAATTACCGACCCTGCATCAGGTCCGTCATCATCCTCATAATCATCATCCCAAATGTTACCGTCCCATTTTTCAGGATCCCACTCATGGACGTTAACTGCGGCTACAAACGCTTTGATCTTCGCAACATCCGGTCTACGCTTCTTTTTCGCATTCACCTTGGCTATGCAAAAGGCTGCCTTTTCCGCCATCCCCCTCGGCTCTCTGTACCCGCGGCAATAATACAGCTACCTGGGATTCGGCCATTGAGGCCCGCCCTAACGCATCCGCCAAGTCCATTTGCATTTTCTTAATCTCCCTTTCTTTTTCGTCTATCAGACTATCCAGATTTTTAACCGCAGTTAGCAAAACCCACCCTCGCGTCTGCAAGCCCATTATGGGTTCCTTTGCAGACACCTGACATTTCTTAAGCGTGGCTAGCACATTCACTGGTGTTGGGGGATCCAAGCTCTGCCAATATTGTGCTAATCCCCCCCCACATCTCAATTCTCTGGCGCAGTCTTCCCATACCGTTTCCTCCCAGCCTGGGAGAGGTAAAGGAGCTGTGCCAGGGTTTTTATCCTTTTTCTTAAACATCTCTGATTTCCTTTGCCTCACTTAATAATTCAATATTTTACCAAATTCCCCAAAATCCTGCCGACTACGCCAAAATGTTTTAGTTTGGGAAAATGGTTCAAAGGTTTTAACAGAAAATAAGCAGGCAAGAATCAGAGAGGAAAGGTCCAATACTTCAATTGTTTACTTGTTCAAATATAATATCAGTTACATACAATATAATAGCAATATACATGCAGATATAGGAATTGTACTATTGACTTACAGTAATATATATAAAGATATATGATTTATACTATTAACTTACAGTAATACAGATATGTGAATTATACTATACTTACAGTAATATCAAAAGACCCAGAGCCATCATCCTAGACCAGTAGACTGAGGGAGCCCGCATGTCAGTCTCGTCAGAGGATCAACTCGTGAGCCTGGTCCAATACCGGGCGGTGTGCACGTTCCCCATGGTTGAGCTTCCGAAGAAACTGAGGGCGGAACCTTCCCTTATATACTAATTGAGTGTCCTTACCCAAAATGGCTTACGTGTAAGCAGTGTATACAGAAGTGATCAGTTTCTGCACACCTTCTTCCCACGGGACATCTTATTGTTTTTCTTCTACTTGGCCCTCACTGAGATGGTGCCTAGTATCAGAAGACACACAATAACAAGCGTTGCTTGCAATGAAGCCCCTCGAAGTGAAAAACAAGTACATGGCCTTGACTGTATTCCCATAACATTCTGAAACTCTTTATGAGAAGCAAGTTTTTGCACATTCTTTCGCTATCATCCCAAACATTCCAATCTTTGTAGCTGGTTTTGCACTGAAGCGACCAACCCCCCCTCTTACTCCTTTATTTCATCCCTTCTCCTGTTACAGAGAAAACCTTTTTTATTACAGCCTCGTATCTCAAACTGCTCGATGGTAAGACTTTCATCGCCCTTGTGCTGAGATGCCCTATAAACAAGTGCGAAGGCTCCACCGTTCTCTTATGTGCTGCAGATGAGGTGTACATTTCAGCAATATCCAGGTGCCTTGTCCACTTTGCAGGTTTATTGTTATTTCATGGCATGCACAGCAGGTGTGAGTGATATGACCTATTTCTACACTCCATGTTTATATATCTGCAATTATCAGGTAGGTGACCTTTGCCATTGCATCGATAACACGCTATTTCTATGAGTTCTGATTTGTTTGCAGGGCCTTTAGCTTTCATGATCATCTTTTCTTTTAATTGTCCTCTGAGCAAATTGTTGCGCAATGCTCATGGTTACTTTGTACACTGATCCCATTTCAATTGCCAGGACTAAAGTCAAATTTTTGGTGTGAGCTGTATTCAACAACCTGTCCCATGTGATAGTTGCCCGGACACCACCAGTCGGAAACCACTTCTTTATAAAACACACACGTTTATTAAACATTAAATAAACAATTCCACCACTACCCACAAAGCACAAAGCAATAATCACCCCAATATCTCAGTCCTTTGCCGCCTCTATCCTCCTCCAGGGAGCTTCGTCCTACTCCCACTCCCGACTCTGGCTCAATGACTGTAAGGAGGCGGCCCCTTTTATTCCCGCCTGGATGTGCTCCAGGTGGCTAATGACATCCATCCGGCAGCACTTCCTGGTGTGGCAGAAGTGCTGCCCTTTGCCCCGGAAACACTCCGGACTTTCCTGGCAGATTCCTCCGCCATCTTGCCGAGTGTGGTGGAAGTAAACATATCCGGGTCCCACGAGGTTTATAGCGCCCCCAGGCGGTGGCCACGGGTACCAACAAGTCCAACAGGTCTTTCTCCTTTCCCGTGGTCCTCTCCTGCTCCATGGCGGTTGTGCCCTCGTGGCCCGGAAGCTATTCCCGCCACTTTCCGGTCCTTTCTGGCATCCCGGCCAGGTAATCATCCTGGCCACCTGTGACACCCATCATAGCTCTGCACTTTTAACACCACACACAAATCTATAACACTGTGCTTCATCCAGAAAGGCCCGAATTTGCAGATTGCCGCAAACTTTTATAGAACAGCAGCATACTCAGTCACTTATTCTCCATCCAGGTGATTTCTAACATTAAACTTGTATCTCTTGACAATTAAGTTTGTTCTCAGTAAGTTGTGTTTTTTTCAAAAGTTCTACTTGTTCCAGAAACGTCTTTTGAAATGATTTCTTTCTGACCACTGCTAAAAATACCGCTTTCATCTTTAAATCCATGTGTTCAAAATATTGCTCCAGCCTTTGTAAATAGGCTTTGAAGCATTCCTCATTTTCTTCGAAGCGAAAATCTTCTGTCTTACCAATTCTCTTTCTTTTTGCAAAACCATCCCATCCTCATCGCCACATTTCTCTCTTTCTTCACCTACTGAGGGGGCTGTGGTTCTCACGGTTTTATGCCAAAAACACGGAGAGCCGACGTTTCATACAAACAAAATTTTATTTCCCTCAAACCTCAGGGATACACACTCTTCCATTTTTCTCTTGTTTTTCCTACAAGAAGCACCAGGATGTAATGCACATTACAGAAAAACAAAGTTCCCCTTCCCTTTTTCTGACCAATCACAAATGAGCATTTGCATTCTGGGGTTCTGTGCTCAGACGCCACATTTTTGAACTTGCATTTATTAATAAAAGCATATTTGCTGCTAGTGCTATTCACTGTTTGTGTTCCTTTAAAGCATAATGTAAAATTAATAGGCCATTTCAAAATCAGCCTGTATGCTTTTGTTAAATAAAATGTACTTTTACTAGTGCCTGAATTTCACAATTATAGCATAAAATGAGTAGGCATTTTTTTGTGGGGATAATAATAACCAGTAATTACCCAAATGCAGAATCTGTCACCGCAGATATTTTTGATAACAACAAAAACTGCTAACTACTCACTTGGCTTAAGTATTATTTTTTAAATTAAGCATTATGTATTTTTGAAAATAAAAAATCAAAAGTAATTTTTAAAATGCAGAATCAGTCACTGCAGTCATTATACTTAATTACAGAAGTAATTTTGTCACATCCCCCGGATTCAGCACTGAAACATTTAAATCAACAATAGCCGCATTGAACACGAGTGGAACTGCAGATATGTTTTTTCCACTTACAACAAAAAAGGCAACAGAAAAGACAAAAGCAGCATGTAAGGGAGTGGCAGCAGTCAGAAAAGCCACAGAAGGTGGCCAGCTGTGACGCCTGACCAGCTTTTAAAAGGGGGGGAACAGTGGCAGCAGCAGTGTTTGTAAAGTCGACCTACCATTCCCTTCATGCGACTGTCAAATATTGGCCATCATGCTAAAAGCGCTAAAGTTCTAAATGGCAGCATGGCATGTCACCTTCTTTTCAATTTTTCTTCTTAGTTCATTACAAGAAGTCCATTCTCACTCTCACTAGGCTGTGGCGTGCTATTCTGTGCTGATAAACACAAATGACCACTAAACCCTGAATTGCTCTGGCTATGATGCGTCCATGCAGCCTCCATCCAAGCATGCTGTGGACACTAGAGCCTCGTTTTAAAGGGGGGCCTTGAGAAGACTGTCAGTCATTGCACCCTGTAAGATGTTTTGAATATTGACGAAGAGATCTGCTTTAAAAACATAAGATTGACAACCCTGCTGCAGCTTGATTTTTAGCATTTTAAAATTATTTTCAGTCATTCTGAGGGTTCCATGAAAGTTTACTGGGGCCTTCTAGTGCAATGTGGTACCCCCAACTGTGTACCAATGGTCTACAACATAAAGTAACATAATCCCATTTGTGTCTGCGTTTTGAAATAGGTAATGGCAGCAATAACAGATTGTAACAGATAAAAAAGCTCTATTTCTCTCAACATAACACAACATATAAACAATATTATGAACTATATTTTTTTCTCCACATGAAACTGACCAGTATATAATCCATCCATCCATTATCCAACCCGTAATAAACTGAAATTAAATCTGAATCCCATGGGCCAAGAGAAGTGTCTCATTGTTTCTTATCAAGGAAACGTGAACAGTGTTAACTACTCTACAGGGTATTTCAGTCTGGCTGTTTCGAGTGAAAACCATACTTTGAAAGCATAGGAAAATATGCTGACTTCTTCGACTTACACAGCTAACATATTGAGCAATAGTGGATAACAACTTTTTAAATGTTTTCTTTGGATCACTTCCAAAGTCAAGTGGCCTGATAAAGCGCTGAGACCACCAAATTGTATTAAAAGGCCCGGACGCCTAAGAGAGTTCTCTGAATCCCTGTAGTATGACCAGCAGGAACTGTAAGCTCTCTTCAGTCTCGCCAGTACACCCATCAAGGAAACAGGCATGATGCCAATTCACTAAAGTTCTCTTTGCCAAGTGCTATTTGATAATTTACTTCCAGAGCACGTTCTACGACTAATTGGTCCATCACTTCATAGTGACACTCTGTTGAACTGCAGAGACATTACACTTCAAAATTTCACTTAGTGTGACCTTCTGCTATGGGCTAGCAGTTAAACATAAGAAATATGACAAACGAGAGGAGACCATTCAGTCTATCAGGGTCAATTGGTTAGCTAAGCACAGCAGTCTCAATAACTCATCCGGACCCTTCTTAAAGGTTTTCATGGTTTCTGCTTCAACTCCATGTCTCGGTGGTGTGATCCAGATTCCCACAGCTCTTTGGGTAAAGTAGTGTTACCTGGCTTCAGTCCTAAATGCACTTCCCCTTAATTTCCACTGGTGTGCTCGAGTAAGTGATTTTCACTTAGGTTGAAAGAATTTGTCTAGATCTACATTTATCAATGCCTTTGTGAATTTTGAAGACCAGGAATAGGTGCCCTTTGCTGGAAATTAATGGGTTAAATTCTCTGAGTGTGTCAGAGTAGGACATGTCTTTAAATCCTGGGATACACTTAGCCATTTTCCTCTGCACAGCTTCAGGTGCTGCTGTTGTCTTTCTTGTAGTGTGGTGACTGAACTGCACACAATACTGCAGATGCAGTCGTACTAGTATATGACATAGTCTGAGCAAATCAGGGTTCTGGTGCATTCATTCATTGTGAATTTCCCCTTGGGATTAATAAAGTATGTATGTATGTATGTATGTATGTATGTATGTATGTATGTATGTATGTATGTATCTATCTATCTATCTATCTATCTATCTATCTATCTATCTATCTATCTATCTATCTATCTATCTATCTATCTATCTATCTATCTATCTATCTATCTATCTATCTATCTATCTATCTATCTATCTATCTATCTATCTATCTATCTATCTATCTATCTATCTATCTATCTATCTATCTGGTGGACGTTAAAAAAGTTCTGTCTATCTATAATGTTACCAGGTGGATTAGCTGATTTTAACAATTTGTTATTATGACTTTTTAACATAGCATTCAGTTTCTGTCTCTTCAATGATCTTCCAATATAAAACTTTAACATATACTAGTATTAAAGAGGCAGCATTAGATGCTAAGATAACACACAAGCAGTTATGATCTTTTATCTTGTCTGTTGGCTTTAAATATAATGACACCCTGCTCAATCCAGGGTCATTTTATATTCCTTGGTTTATAACGAATCAAAACCCTGAAACGGAGCATTTCAAAGCATTTTCCTGCCTCTGCTTTATTAAAATTTCAGTCACCAAAACGATTATGCATATGGATTAGTTGGCCTTTCTATGGTGTCAAGGGAATACTTTTTCTGTAAACTCGGATACTCCATGTGATATAAGGTTTGGAAGATGGGTGGCATAGTTGCACAGTTGCTATCACAGCTACCTCCAGGATCCAGCCCTCTGAGTTTCAAGCATACATTGGTGATGAGTGTTGCATATTCAAGCCATGTCTGTTAGGCTTTTTATTCTTGCTCCCCCTGGTTTTACTCTTGCCTCTTCAAGACCTGCATCTTAGGTTAACTGGTGATTCTAAAATGGCCCCAGATGGATTGTGTGCATGAGAAGGCCACATTCACTGTTGGTTCCTGGCTTACATTTTATTCTGCACCATACACTAATACTATCACCCTTTGCAAATGGGCTGTCAAAAACAAGTCTTTATTATTTATTCTCCCGATCTTTCTTTCAAAGTATTAATAAATATCAAACCTTAAAATAAACGGAAACAGAAATTTATATCATAAAACAAACATTTTTCTCAAATATGTGTGTCACTATTATTGGCACCCCTCTTGTGCAACCCTCTTTACCAAGGTGATAGCACTGAGTCTTCTCCTGTGATCCTTAATGGGGTTTTAGCACATGGGCAAGGGATCTGAGTCCATTGCTCCATACAGAATCTCTCTAGATTCTTCCGATTTTGAGGTCCATGCTTGGGGATTTGCCCTCTTCACCTCGTCCTACAGGTTTTCAATGGAGTTTAAGTTAGGAGACCGATTTTGTGGTCAATAAACTATTTAATGTGTTGGATCATTGTCTTGTTGCAAGATCCAACCACAGCCACATTTAAACTTCCTGGCAGAGTAAGGCAGGTTTTGATTTAATATCTGTTGTTACATACTGTATCCTAACGAGTTACCTAGCTCCTTTAATAGAAAAACAGCCCCACAACATTAAATATCCACCACCGTGTTTTACAAAAGGGATGAGGTACATTTCTGCATGCATCTATACCCTACTCACCTGTGGTTTGCATTGATAAAAAACCGTTAAGTCCTTGGGTTTGTTGTTTGATGACAGTGGAGGCTTGTGGTTATGTATGTGGCTTTTGATCATAGTTTTGGAGACTACTTCTGGCCCCAAGACCTAACTAATGACCGCAATAGTCCAGCAGTGGTCCTTGGAGATTCTTTACCCACTCAAACCATTCTCTTTAATGAGTATAGGGTCAGTATGGGCATGCATTCCCTTCAACGCCGATTCTACACATCTCCAGCTACTTTAAATTTATTAATTATTGCACTGATAGCGGAAATGGGCATTAGTATCCGTTTAAGTCAGGGGTTCTTAACCGGGGGGTATGGGAACCAAATGCTTGGGGGTATGGGACTCAATCTCTGGGTACTGGTATTTATTTTATTTAATGTATTAATATATACTTGGGTAGTACATGAATGGAACGCGATAGAATCTTCGAGAACATTCAACATTTCCTGCAAATGCTTGTATTTAATTTTACATGTGTGTATTTACTACAACCTTAATTTTAAATTTACATTTAATACGTTTTAATTTTAATATTTAGATTTAATAAATGTATATTTACTGAACAAGCGTGTATTTACTCGTTTATTGGCAATGTACGTATCTCGAAGACTCTAGAAGCGCGTTTTGCATTGTATATAAAGGCGGCGACTGCATGCTGCCATTCATTCTGGCAAAGAATATAAGGAATGGCAATGATTATTTCGACAGTCAAGTAAAGGGGGTATGGGACCATGTTGGACAATCCATTGGGGGTCTGGAGTCATCAAAAGGTTAAGAACGCCTGGTTTAAATATTTTCTTATAGCAATTCCATGATTTGTACAGCTCAACAACCTTTTGTAGCACAACCTTACTGTGTTTTCTTGTTTCTTTGTTATTGAATGGATGACCAAGGGAACCAGAAAGTCATGGCCGACCACATAAGTGTTCCTACTTAATAACATAAAATATGAATGAGAGTGTACTTCAGTTAGAGTACACTAATATGTCTATCTAGAAATAGAAAAAATTATGGCACATATATACTTTGTTTTATGATAAGAATTTATTTTTCCTTTTGATTAGTTAACTTCAGTTAAGCGTTAGATTTTTTTGGAAAGATCAAGAGGATAAACAATAAAGACTTTTTTTTTTTCCACAGTCCATTTTGCTTTTATTTACCAAGAGTGCCAATATTAGTTAAAGGCGCCCAAACTCTCTGCTTGACCCTGAACTTGATTTCAGGGTGTTTGAGAACATGTTATGTCTTCAGTGAACAAGTAAATGTAGTGCCAATTTGCTTAAGAATCGCAAAAGAATTTTGTAACAAAGACTGCCTTTAAATTTCTAGGGGAGCCACTGCAATTTTCCATCCCTTTTAATTTACTATTCTTTATTTAATTTACTCTGCTTGATTATGCTACTATTCTATTTACTGGACTGATTTTGCGAATGCTAAATGCTTTGTTTTGTACATTTTCCCAGCAACAAATTATAAGAGTTTTAAAGCTTTGCCTCACCAGTATGTGTCCAGATTGTAATATTATATGCCCACAAAATATTAAGTCTGAGAAAATAAGGTTATACAGAAAGGTCCATAAAAGAATTGAATTTGAAATTAAAAGTGCCCATTTTAAATTATGTTTTGTGTGAGTCAAAGGGATGTGTAAATGTGGGAGTACTCCTTATAATGCAATAATTTCTGCCGACCCAAGTTCTCCACACTCAGAATATAAAGAAGCTTATCTGTCTCTCCATGTGACTTTGAAACTGGCTGGCTAGGCTTTGAATTTGATAATCAGCAATTGTAATTTTCTAAGAAACTGAAAGCAGATCTACTGCATATGTTCACCGTGCACACTAGGCACAGTAGGCACCAGAGCCCTGTTTAATACTCTGCCTAGTCTTATTTTACAGTCTCTTTCATTTGCCGAAATTTAGATGCTCTTACGGTTCTTTGCTTTCTTTGGCTCAGCTTTGTATGGTGTAATTTGTGTTTCTGATACGCTTTACTGCATTGTCTGCATGCTATTTCGCTAAACTGTTGCCTGAGTGTATTGAAGAGAATGGAGCCATGCTGGGAAAATGCATGGTACATGATTGCCTTAATGACCGGGGTGGTCAGACCTCGGCAAGATGTCTTAAATATCTAACTTAAACAGTGCACAGCTCTAAACAAGAAGTAACTGAATTTAAAATAAACACTTCCACACATTCAGACTCGCAGGGGCTGAGGTTCTCTTTATAAAATTTACAGCTGCTTGACCAAAATCTGATTTTAAAATGTTTATTCCACATTGAGCACTGCCTAGTAAACCGCTGCTACCTGCCCACCATTCATTTCATGAACCCATTTAATCTAGATTTAGCTGGCATATACTGTACCTCAACAGCACTAAGCTCAGGAGCCAACCGTGGATGAATGGTAGTCACACTCACTCATACTCCACCCGTATGTAAAGAAAAACAATGAATAAGTTTATGAGTGAATGAGAGATGCAGATAATGTGCTGCAGATTGTTTTATCAGAGGAAATATTGCCTGAAGAAGGGGCCTGAGTTGCCTCGAAAGCTTGCATATTGTAATCTTTTTAGTTAGCCAATAAAAGATGTCATTTTGCTTGGCTTTTCTCTACATTCATAATGGCTAACACGGTACAACGCCCTAGTACTACTGAAAGTGAGAAAAGAGGCCTGAAGATCAATTGCAAGAAGACGAAATGTATAGCTGTGCCTAAGAAGGAAGAAGCTCCTATCTGCAACTTCAAATTTACTAGTTAGAAGTTCAGACTTTGGCAAGCTTGATAACATCTGATGGGATATGTGATTTTGGAACCAATAAGGAGGATCAGTATTATTCAAAATGCCTTCGTTGAGCTAAGGAAGGTTCCTTGCAATGCAAAAGTTCAGGATTTTAGACTGCTATGTCTTAACCTGTTTCACGTATGGATCAGAGTGTTACAGTTTTACCAACTATGGAGAAGAGAATTGCATCAGCAGAGTTGTGGTTCCTAGGACAGAGTATGAAAGTCAGAAAATCAGAAAAAGACAGATACAGATTTTTGGCCACATAATGTGAAAAGAAGGTTTGGAAAATATGATAGTTACAGGAAGAGTTGAAGAAAAAAAGAGATCGTAGAAAACAGAGACAGATGTTCATGAAGAGTCTGGCCCGTTTGAAGATTATTTGTACCTCACAGAACAGAAAGTTATGGAAAGTCAGTTGTCACCAACATCCTGTTTGGATATGATACCTAGATAGACAATTGGAACCACTATGTCGTCTGTCTGCCCTTCAGCCATTTAGATTTGCATAACCCGACAACATAAAAACATAACCGGTCCATTTGTAATGTCATTATTGTGAGATCACAATATTGTCCTGCAAACCAGGGCTTCCTAAAGAGCTGTTGACTCCAGCACATCATGACACCTATGAGGAACCAGTCTGTCCCATAACAAAGCAACACGGTCAGGCTACTGCAGCAAAGACCAAGAAATACACTGATCATCATCCACACTGGCGGAGAAGCAGGGTGCTGTTTACAAGGCAGATAAATGTGCGGCTCTCACGCAGAGGCATCTGAATTTCAATTTTTAATCATGAGTATAAATGCGGGAGCTTCATTATGGGTAATGTTGTGCTGATTAACAGCATCATCATAATTGCTGTTGCTGTTTGTCAGGGTGAGACTTGTGGTGTCAGTGTCCCTTGGTGGTTTTTAAAGAGCAAGAGGAACTGCAGGAAGGCAATCAAAAGACAGATGCACTAGAACAGCCTGATAAATGCGGCATCTCAGCAGGATCTCCGCTGCTGCAAAATCTTGTCTTTATGCTGGATTGCTGTCTTCTGAGTCAAACAGATGAAGGAAGCAATATTGTTGCCATTTTACTTTCAATTGGAGTGATCCTGTCTCTTTTGGTTCACCAAACATGTTAGTGTTGCTTTGATCCCCGAGTAATCAAGAAAATGGTGCACTTTTATTGTCAAATCTGACCAGCTTTGCAGGGGCTTATGTGGTAGAGCAAAAGAAGCACAGGAGCTTGTATTCACTTAGATTGAATGTAAATTTTGGGGACTTGCATTTTATTCTTCCTTGATCAAACATGTGCAAGGAAGCTCCTCTGGACATCCTGCATCATCATAATTGTGAACCAGGAAGATCCTACAACTACTCTTCTTAATTTTTGCCAGCAATTACTGTATTAACACTACTTTTCCCAATACTCTGCATATTGACTGAGATACAGTTTTAGAATTGTATATAATAAAATTAAATTCTTCAAAGCTGAATAACCCTATTTGAGTTTTTCACTCACTTTCCATCTGTTCTACCTGAGGCCATAAACTAACGGAATACCCGGCATTTCCTGGTCACCTGAAAATGTAATTCCTCTCGATGCCCAGACCATTTCGATTGGATCGCCACCACCCCCCCCACCATTTAGATGTAGAGCAGGTCTACTGCATTGTTGATCTCCTGGCAAAAATAAGATGACAGCATCATCTAAAAAATAATAATAATAATAATAATAAAAAAGATTCAATCACTTCTAATTTGAAGTCTGAGTCTACAATCCAGCGTCCTGGTATTGTCTTTCTTGGCAAGTTGAGGTGTGTGATCCTTCAGTAATTAGAGCACATTTTTGTCCTGATTTCTAAAATAGAAATCACCACTAATTCTAGAAATGTTGTTCCTGTGAAGAGGTTTATTCGCCAAGACACCACTGTTGTAGGAAAATGCTGTACCAGCACTCAGTGAATTATCAATTTGCCTTTGGCAATGCCAGTAATTAATTACAACAATTAATAAGATGACCAAAAGGGGGGTGCCAGATTAATGTAGGTTGAGTGGGAGAACGGTGTTTCACTTTCCAATGAGGACACCAGAAATGCGAAGGGATCTGTACAAATTATGAACCAGGTTCATAAATCAGCAAAAATCTATATTAAACATGTTCACTTTCTCTGTTTTGGTTTTGTGTGGAAATAGACAATTTGACAACAAATAAAATAAACATGCAATAACAAATAATACAAAACATAAAATTATAATAACTTTTTCTCTCATATAGCAAAAGACGCATAAATTCTGACCTTTCAGTTCTTGTAGTTAAAATGGATACATTTTTTAGTTTGTTATTAATTTTCTAGTGTGGTGTTGAATTTTTTCACTGCTAACCTACACTGGCTCTGCACTCTCTTACTTTATTACTTTAGGAGGAAATTTATAACAGCTAGAACTTATCCTTCATGAGGTTATCACCTTTCACTTATAGTGACACCAATGCCATAATACATTAGTTGGTTTTATCTTATCTATTAAGTTACAATTAATAATTCTGATAATCAAAGTATAGGTGTATTTATGGCCCGGTGTGGGCTATGGTTTGTTCATTTCCTGGTTCACTTTCTCCAGTATGTGGAAAGATCTTTAAGCACACTTTTCTTTTATTGTTCAGGAGGTCTTCTCCTTTTCCACTTGGTCACATGTTTTAGTTGTGGGCAGCAATGAAATGATCTCTTTGCAGTCTTTACATGTGACGTCCTCAGTTTCTAGGAGAAGTATGCTTGCTGGGCAGGTACTGTCAGCTCCCATTGTTAGCGAGTCAAAAGTATGAGTTTTATGTGGATCTCTCTCCGCTCGTGCACATGCTATTTCTCAGTAAGATTTGGACTGATGGCACCCTTGCCCACCTCAGATACTGACAAATCTTCCTTTTTCACTCCAGCACGGTTGTCCTTCAGAGTAAAAGTGCTTGCTCCAGCCTTTCTTAACACTGCACCCTATAGGCTATAGGGTCCAGCTATGGATAGCAAATGTTATAGGCAGGACAAAAGCAGTGAGCCTGATGAGAAGAGATGAGATTAGGGATGTGCAAGGGTTTCTAAAGGAAGGAAAAGAGTCTTGCAATCGGTTTCTTGGGTGCCCATCCTTTTTGATTGAATGTTGGAGTAATTTTATATTTTCTTTCAATCATTGAGTTATGGCTCTTTGGTTAAGCTAAACGTTTAACTGGTACCACAAGAAGAAGACTCTTTATTAAATAAGGTGCAGAAGCTGCATTCCAAACAGAGGCCTAGTCAAGAAAAACCCGATATTAAGTGTCTGGTGGTGGCTTTTTAAGACAGGGACTTAAATTGTCCTACACTACATTATCCAGTGATCTGAGCATTTTTTGCTGGATTTCATCTTCCCCACAACCTTGTTTTCATACAATGTTTAAACCACAGAAGTTGTCTCATTCCAACCAGATACTTAAAGCATTGTCTCTTCCAAGCAGGGTTATATCCTTCAGGTTTAGGGTTTCCTTAACCTGTTATTTTCACTTTCCAATGATATCCTAGCTCAAGAACAGCTTTCATCAGCACCCTTTTATAGTGTTCTTCAGGATGAAGCAAAGACAAACTCAGAAGTACCTTATGAATGCTGTTTATTCACTAACCATCTTCAACTAACCCCCACGTACATTGTTCGACACTCATACTCTCCCCTGAAGATGTCATACGTCCCAAAAGACACAGACCATAACGATCAATAGCTGATCGTAAAATAACATTGCACGGCAAAAGTTTTTGCTTCTTGAACACTGTTGGGTGTTTCTTATAGATTTATGGGTGCTGATCATGAATATCACATCAAACATCACATGTACCCATCACATACCGTTTCAGTTTTGTCATGATTTTTTCTTATATTTGTATCCAAACATTTTCACTCCCGTAAGTGACTTATCAACAACGGTTTGTGCAGCATGTCACTCAAGAGTCATTTCCTCCACTCACACTTGGACTTCTTCCCCGCAAATCTCGGTGCTGTCAGTGACGAACACGGTGAAAGGTTTCACCAGGACATTGCTACGATGGAGAATCGATACCAGGGCACCTGGAATCCGTCAATGCTTGCTGACTACTGTTGGACACTGCAACGTGATGGACCAGACATTGAATACGAAAGAAAATCAGGAGCAAAACACTTTTTATTCTGTTGAATTTAATAGCTAAATACTAAATAGCTAATAACTAAATACAGTACGTTATTGTCAGTAAACATATAAACCAAAACTATATTTATGCATAACCAGTAGGTACATGTCACTATCAGCAAAAGCTTTTCAGGAAGAAAGGCTTTTCAAAAAAAATTGTTGTACAGTGTATTTGACAAAAGCATTACTGAACATCACATACAACACCTTGCCCTTCTTGATTCATCATGTGTCTTATCAGAACCTCTTTAAGGCTGTTGGATAATCATTCAAGTCTTCACTATACCTTGGTCATCATTTCAGTATGTACAACATGGCAAATCCAGAAATGTTTTACCTAACATTATACATAAGGCCTCTTTCCTTAATTTGACAGCTTCCTTTACTGTTAGTGTACATATTTAGGTCCAGCGGGTACTTCAATTACAAGCACCTATAACTCCTAAACCACAGTTTCTTATAGTTGTCCCCAGTATTGAACAGTGTGCATTCAGACTCAACGTCCCTGACCTCTCCTAATATGTGACCCTTCAAGAGGTTACAGTTGAACTTTTTCTAAAATGAGATTTTTTCTTGGCCTTTCCTTGATATTCTCACCATATGTTTAGGTGTCCTGGATCTGTCAAACTGATATTCCAAACATGAGTTTTGATTTTACTCAGTTAAAAGATCAGCACCTCTTCTTTTCCAAGTGTCCAGAATGCACAATCACAGATCAAAATACATAACTAGAAACTTGTACAGTCAGATTTGGTCAAAGGTACTCTGGTACCAGGTACACCTAAGCAACCCTGTTTAGATACACTGTTTGATTTGACCATTCTCATCTACATTCAAAGTTATAATTTACCACTCGGGATCAAATCGTGGGGGTTTGGGGGTATTTGTTTTCTAAATATGAGGACTGATGTCTCTGAGAAGGAGTACACTGTCAGCACTTGATCTGCAAAAAGTTCAGTTATCTGAATAGCTTTCCTCTTTGCAACTTATTTTGATGCTGCCTAGTTAAATACTAGCATCTTCCAATAGAACTTCAAGTCATACAGTAGCTTTTAGGTTGTGAATATTCTTGCACCCACTTGAGACATTTTTTGTGGGACAACTCCAGACCATCAAAGAGAGACTGCATGCAGTCAAGAAGTCTAGTAACAGCATTAATGCTATAAGGAGAAATTAATCCAGTGAAATACGGAAAATTTCAAGTTATGCCCAAGTTCCAGTTTATTTCCCAGCAGTAAAGTGATGCAAATGCAAAAGAAAAGTTTCAGGTGCCAAGGCTTAGTTTATTTTGATCTATTCAACATGTGCCTCTCTACTTATTCCATCTACTCACATTACGGATGGTGAATTTCCACAGTAGCTTCTTTGGGCTACCAGGTATTTTACAGGGAATGCCAAATCTAGGCTCAGTTTAAGGAGCTGAGCCCTTAGTCCCTTTTTAGCATTCAGTTTCTTACATTAAGATCCATTGTGGAGTTTACCAGAGACACTCTAGCAACACAAGACTCCACAAACCATGGGTTTTAAGATTCACTAGGCACAAAGGTCCCTCCACTTTATTAGGGTCACATTATCCCTTTGCTTTTATGACAAACCAGAATATGTCACAAATGTGGAGTACTTTTGGAGTCTCACGTCTGCTTTTTTATTTTTCTTGTGCTTTGTAATAAAGCAGACTAATATAAAAGGAGACAACACAAAGTTGCAAGTTCAGCGCCTGTCATTAACTCCCCATACAGCACTAAGAAATCGACTTTCCTGGCATGAACTGCAATGTGTTTAAATATAAATTAAGTAAAATTTATGCATAAATGCAAAGTGTTTCAGTGACAGCCACCTTTGCCACCTTTCAATTTGCTGATGTTGTGCTGCTTCTGCTTTGATGGGGCGCCACATGAGAGACTAATCATCAAACTACAAGTGTCAGGGATTCAGGGCACGTTGTGCAGATGGGTGCAGAACTGACATAAACATATTAAACAGCACCGTGTGGGATGAGGCTCTTTTTTCTGTATTAGGTGATGTCAACAGGGGGGTCCTGCTAGAATCGGCTGTAGGGCTGCTGCTCTTTTAATGTACTCATTTGATTAAATAATATTTGATTTAGAAGCAATTTAATGGGGTCAGTTTAGTGTTGCCAATAAATAGGGTGTATTAGCAAATACTGTAGTGACAGCAAACATGCTACAGGTGGACCTTGACAGAGTTTAGACTTGGGTGAATATAATGGAAGGAATTTTAATATTATTGAAAAATGTAAAATTTTACATAAGTTATTTGAAGAAATCAATACAATACAATACAATTTATTTTTGTATAGCACAGAATCACACAAGAAGTGCCGCAATGGGCTTTAACAGGCCCTGCCTCTTGACAGCCCCCCAGCCTTGACTCTCTAAGAAGACAAGGAAAAACTCCCAAAAAAAAACCCTTGTAGGGAAAAAAAGGAAGAAACCTTGGGAAAGGCAGTTCAAAGAGAGACCCCTTTCCAGGTTGGTTGGGCGTGCAGTGTGTGTCAAAAAGAAGGGGGTCAATACAATACAATACACAGAACAGAACAAATCCTCAATACAGTATAAAAATAAAAATTTTACAAGTACGGACCAGAATTTAACAGTAGATGATATCACATAATATGATTTGGATTTGTTTAGAGTTCTGGAGACCTCAGCCATCAAGCTGCCTCCCCCTATTGGCCATTCCACAGCTGAAACAGTGCTGGGCCAGCCAATCCGATGAAAAGACCCCTCTATCCCACAATTCCTGTGATCCTCCATCAGGATGACTTTACCTTAGGCAGGCAAAACAACTTGGCTGGTTGGCCGTGGCACCAAGTGCCACATCTGAGTACCGAGAAGAGAAACAGAATAATAATAATAATTCATCACATTTATATAGCCCTTTTCTCTGTACTCAATTATAACTGTCATGTTACTTATGTTTTAGTGCTAATGACTAACAACAGAGATGCAGTCTGTACAGTTAATCAGCAGCTCTAGTAAGGATATGCTAAACTGAAGTAGTGAGTCTTCAGCCGGGATTTAAAAGCTGAGACTGAAGGGGCATCTCTTATAGTAGCAGGCAGACAATTCCACAGTTTAGGGGCCCTGTAACTAAAAGCTCAACCTCCCACTGTTTTTTTATTAATCCTTGGAATCATAAGCAGACCGGCATCTTGAGATCTTAATGTGCGCTCAGGTTTGTAAGTCATGATAAGTTCAGACAAGTAAATCGGACCTTGGCCATTTAATGCTTTATAAGTTAAAAGGAGGATTTTGAAATCTGCCCTAAACTTAACCGGGAGCCAGTGTAAGGATTTGAGAACTGGAGTTATGTGTTCGTATTTTCTTGTTCTTGTAATAATTCTTGCAGCAGGATATTGGATTAACTGGAGGCTGAATAAAGAACAGTTTGAACATCCAGTGAACACCGCATTGCAGTAGTCAATCCTACTAGAAATAAATGCATGAATTAATTTCTCAGAATTAGGCAAAATTATACAACGTAGGATTATAGATCTGCAAAAATACACTTATGAAAATGTTATGTCAGCGAACTGACAAAGGTAACTTTTGAGAGAACCAAGAGAGACGCGATCAGGCAGAAACAGGAGAGTCAAAGAAAAGCTACAAACCCTGGATGTGAGACAAAATTGAGGTAAAAAAATGAATCAAGGCTGTATCCAAAAATCAATAAATGAGAAAGTATTTTAGAAAAGGTTTGAAAGATGTTTTAAATCTGCAGATTGTATGAGGAAGTGCACATGCAGCCAGCCTTTTAATCCGTCATACCGAACACCGATGGTTTACAACCTCTGAAGCCACACCAATGACAGCATGGCGCTGGGACCTAATGATGGGTTAGGAAAATATTACTAGAATTCAAAAATATGGCCAGAATGGTCCAAAAAAAAATTATACAGTTCCTAAAATATTAGGAGATTCAAAGAACAAATACTGGAATTTAATTGTCCCCCAAAATGAGTTCAAGATCCAGTATGGCATGCAAAAAATTAAAAACAAAAATACTAAAAAGCCCAAAACATAACAGGGAAAAAACTTTCTGCTATCCTCTAGCAAGGATGAGTTAGTAACCAAAGGAGGGGTAGGAGATTATTAGACCAGGGATGAAATAACATTCAGGAGAAGTCTAGAATCAAGGTGTGGAGATGGGCAAGTGGTTAAAACACCAGAAAACCTTAAAGACACACAGTCAAAATCAGAGTCAGAGCAGATCAGAGAAACCTAATACTGTAATCTTCATAGAAGTGCCTTTTAGCTTCTTCTTTTTTTCTTAGAGAAATGTGAAACAAGGGAAGTGATCCAAAGCTTGGATGCTGGATGATGTGTGCAGCCATCTTAAATAATTTCACCCTAATGACAATATACACAAAACTATCAAAATAGGTGGCATTGCCATCAATATTATGACAGCAGCAATGAGAAAAACAAAAATAGAGTAGTTCCACACCAACATCTCCATCAAAATGATAAAACTATATGAAAATTGATCATACAAATTCCAAAATAGAGCTGCATAGTTACAGTTTTAGAACAAAAAAACTCAGCTTATCACATTTGTGATGCTGGAGGTAGTAATAAAGGAAAAAAAAAGAAAAAACTGATGGCCATTATGACCAATGGTGCATATCTTCTCCCTGACACAGTAACACAGAGGACTTTTGGCCAACGAATTATTCAGCAGAAGTGTGTCAAGAAACGCTTCGGGGCTCCTTTATACCAACAGAAAAATGTCTGCATGGTGCCTCACTGGGACTATTCTTTTAATCTTGGGCAAAGTCGAGAGACTTTCTTTTTAGTAATTCTGGTGAGTATTTTAGGAGAGTTGTTTTTGGTTGTTATAATAATTATGTATTTATTGACCTTTGTAAAAAGCTAAATTTCCAGTTTGGAACAAATAAAACTATCTATCTATCTATCTATCTATCTATCTATCTATCTATCTATCTATCTATCTATCTATCTATCTATCTATCTATCTCTCTCTCTCTCTCTCTCTCTCTCTCTCTCTCTCTCTCTCTCTCTCTCTCTCTCTCTCTCTCTCTCTCTCTTTCCACAGCCAGCAGAATTGCATAGAAACTACTTATATTCTGCATGTGTGGCACAATGGTTATAATGTCATGTCACAGCTCTGGAGATGTTGACCCTACCACTTTTTGTAAGGACTTTGAATGATTTTCTATGTCTGAAAGAGAGACTCTGGGGATATAATTTTCCATCCACATAGTAAAACTGGGTATATTAGATACATTTCTGATTCTAAATTGCCATTGTATGAGTGAGAGTGAGTAGGAGTGTGCTCATTTATAGACAATCATTTTGTTTTCGATTGGTTCCTTCCTTGAGGATGATGGTGACAGCTCACTTCATCCATATGATGAAAAAAGACTTCACAATGTTAAAATGACTTCACTAAATAGAAAAACTGATTTTGTTTAAAGTGATGCACTATGTAGGGATTAAGACAAGAGAAAAACATTTAAGATATATACAAGTAGCACGTTTGTGAGGCAACATTTGAAATATTGCATGCAGGTTTGGTTTCTAAATTACACAAAGGACCTAAGAGCGCTAGAGAAGACCCAGAGAAAGGCTACTAGAGTGATCCCAGGACTGTGAGATATAATGTATGAGGCAAGATTAAACTGGCTGAATCTATTCATTTTAAATAAAAAGAGATTAACAGGAGACACAAAGGACTGCTTAAATTATGAAATGAATAAGAAATGTAGATAGAAGCTATTACTTTCAAATTTGTTGTTCAGCTAGAACACAGGACACCTAGTAAACTCCTCCAAATTGTCGAATAATGAGTTGAGTTTGTTGTTGTATTACAATCGCCCAGATTGCTTTGCATTTATTCAACTATAATACAATGTCAAAAATAATTCAACAATGCATCATTTATAAAACATGATCATGCATTTGTTCATGAAGCAGTCTGTAGATGCATAGAACAAGTAGCCTAGTAAATGTAGAAGAAAGTAGCCCTTTGTGGACTATCACATCTGAAACTTCACATTTTCAGAAGAAGATGATTAGGAGTTTTGAGCTGAATGCTCTTTGCTTGACAAAACATTTCTGATGTTCTTTAACTTCAACATTTTTTATTATGTGTTCTCTATCTGAATTTTGATTTTATACAATGTCTGTATGAAGTATTCACCACTTGGATGTTTTCACATTTTATTGTTACACTAAATTTAATCTCAGGGATTTGAATTTTTTTTTTACATTGATTAACAGAAAAGTACTTTTTATTGTCAAAATGAAAACAGATCTGTCCAAAGTGGTCAAAATTAATTTAAAATATAAAACACAAAATAGTTGATTGTATATTGATCGTTAAATCATAACTGTTTTAGCTAGTTGGTTTTTGCTGCATAAATGAAATCTATGCAGGTGAAACGTGTTTATATTAAGCCATTAAATCTTGTTTTCTTTCTTGTAAGATTTATTGACTTAACAACAGATTTGTGTTTAAGATTGTTTAGCTGAACAAATCGAGTCAAGTAAATTTTGCTTCCCTCATTGGCAGGTTTTCTTAATTTTTAAAGCCAAAACAACTATTTTATTTAGCATATCTGGTGCAGCCAATTGGTTTTAGAAGTCACATCTTTAGTGCAATGGAGATCGCCTGCCTGGGATTTCACTGATTTTTAGTATAAATGCCCCTTATCTGGAGGCCCAGCAGGAGGTGAGTCAGTATGGTGGATTAACCTACACAATGAACATAAAAAGAACAGTCCAGACGTCCATAGGCTTTGCATCCTAGGAATCAAGTTACCCGAACTATTCTATAACGTTTTAGTAATTATTTACTGCTCTAATGCTGATGTTTCTGATCATAAAATAGGTCAATATGATAGCACTTGACAAGGAGAATTCATAATTAATTGTAGAATAACGGTATTTGAGGGTTCCTCTAGAATGCCTCTCTCTTGCACAATTTGGCTCAAAAACTAATCAGCACATCATCATCTCATAACAGACTTAAGTTTCGAGTTATCTTGCAAGTTGGATGTCTGAGACTGGAATGATGTCACACCCCAGTTGGGTATGTTCATGTGAAACATTCAGAAAACCAATATGGACGCCTCCAGGAAAGCCTTTGTTGTGCTTGCTTTTTTGGAATAAATACCAGTTGATAATAATACATTGCGGAGTATTTTCTGCATCCAAACACCGTATCAGTATGACCACAGGTAGTTGGACTGTACTGTGTGTGTGTGACTGATTTATTGAGACATACTGCAAATAGACATAAATGCTAATAAACAGTATAATACTAAAGCTTGTGATGTATGTTGCCATTTTGGATTGATTTCATAATTTAAAGTCGGACAAGCTTGTGACTTGACAGACCAGCCCTGAGTGTCTGAATAGGAAATCCGGTTTATGGGGGGTGTCCCAGGTGAACATTTTGACTAGGAACTCAGAAACTCTGAATTGCTAGTTCAAATGGAACACAATATAAGATTATTGGCATGGCATGGACCCCTCACAAGCCAGCTCCCTACCAAATGCAAAGCAGGTTGCTACTTTATATGTGAGTCAGATGATTAATTGATCAGGACCGCCGAAAGTTCAAATAAGGTTAGTTTACAGAGAGTGAGTCAAGAGATTTCCAGCAAGAGGCTACGATGACTTTAGCAGACATGGTACCCAAACAGAATAACCTCTGCTGGATAGAAGTCATGGTAAGAGAAGAAAGGTCTAGGAGAAGAAATATATAAAACAAAAGGGAAATATTAACAGAAATAATGCTGCATACGCAATTGGAAGCATTCATCCAAAAAGCAGAAAGGCAATAACAAACCATAAGGAAAAAAGTGCCAGAGCCATTTAAAGGACAAATGTGACAGAAGGGGTTAGCAGGCAAACTGCATTTGACTTCCATGTCTGCCATGTTGACCATGTGTTTTGTGCCTTCGCTTAAGGCATACCGCCATATTTTTGGATTATGCTAATCCTAGTGGCCTGTGTTCCACTAACCCTTCTTTCAGTGTTAGTTCTTGCTTTGTGCCCTATGCTGCCAGTATAGGTTCTGTCCCCCATACAATCCTACATTTAAATATAAATAACAGACTAAAAAGGCCATGATATTTAATTATGTGTTTTCATTTGTCCTACTACTCGTCAAGTACCACACATACAGTGCCATGTTTTTCACCAAGGGGAATTTGAGAATCTTAAATAATGCTCTTGTTTTTTTTTTTTTATTTATTTCCATAATGGGAATAGTGCATTTACCAGGAAAGTATATTCAAACCCTGTGTCTCACACTCATAAATGTGTCACTCTGACAAGGAAAGTTGTTTGGCTTTGGATTTGCATTATTTGATCCATAAAAATAAATTTGAAAAGCATCATCGCCTCTGTCCGAGGGTGAGAGAAGTCATATCATGCTTGAATGGTTCTTTTTGTTTACAGTAATTCTGTACTTTAAATTGCCAATCATTAAATTGAGTGTGAGTGTGCCTGTGGTCAGGACCTTCAAATAAGAAGGGCATTAAGGAGCAAAAAAATACTGGCTGTTTATCAGGGCTGAAAACGGACTTGGCACTTTGTGTTAGTGTGCCAGGATCACCCATATGTTTCTATCAGAGTGAGTCAAATAAAAGTAAAATGATGACAGCTGATTTTGGCTGTGTTAGGTCTGCCATGTTTCCTTCCTAAATATCTGTGTTGGTTTCAGCAAATTTCTTCCAGCCAGGGAAGACTTAACTGGTTTTCCTAGTCACAGATTTTTTTAATGCGTGCGTATGGTTGCGCTTGACCCCGTCATGCATTTAAAAGTCTTCTTACTGCACAATGAGCATGCCTACAATCTCACCAGCTACACATGGAAAAAGCATTGCAAAGATTTGTTTCATTACGGCACGCTTAATAGGCGGCTGCAGCAAGGAGCGCAAATGCAGGCGTCTACAGTCAAAATCCTTTCGCCCCCAGGCACTGACAGGCAGAGTCATTTATTGCACTTGTCTTTTTTATTGAGTTGCTCAGAATAGAAAGAAAAATTAAGCATGTTGGTTGGAACAGAGAAGGAGTGAATTCAAGGCACATTTTACCAGAACAAATGTCTAGAAATGTCTGTAAAATAAGAGGTCGCATGGTGGCTTCATAGCTCCTGTGAGCCCGATTGAATCCTTAGCCTGTTTGTTCAATGTATAAGTAGTGTTTGTTTTTTTTTCTTACATTTTCCTGTGCTGTACGGGGTATTTGTCTGGTGTTTAATTAATTCTTCTGCATCCCAAGATATGAATATCAGGAATATTCCATATTTGGAAAGTAAATGCCTAAATGTCCTTGAATGTGGCCTGCATTAGATTGGTGTGGGGACTAAATAGATGTTTTTTATTGAGTAATTAATTAATTACCTGACAACTCCACTTTGGCAGTCAGTACTTAATAGGTTCATACTATTATTTTCCCACTTTAATTTTCTGTGGATCTGAACTTCTGACTGTTAGATATACATTAAGCCAAATGAGTCCAGCCCCACAGTTTACCTGATTTAGGCACAAAGGACAAAACAGGAATAGCAGCAAAAGGTTCATTAGATATTTTCTGGTCTTCTGGAAATGCTGAGGTTTGTTTTCTTGATTTTATAAGCTTTTTCTTTTTTTGTTTCCTCTTTATGACTTACCTTTTGTGTCTCACTCTTCTTTAATGAAAAACCATTGATGATAAAGAGAGTAAGAGAGTGAAAGAAATGTTATATTGTGAGACAAATCTCTCTTCTTTTATATAAATATTTAGGCAGATTACATTCAAAACCTTATAAAATCTAACAGTTTACCTGACAGCGAACTAGGTGAAATATGGATTTTCATGCATAGCCTGCAGTTTGTGTCACATGGGTATATGATGTTCTAATGTTTTTTTACAGTACCATTTTGATTTTAAGGAGTTTTTTCATTTTCTTTTGGGTTTCTGTTGGACATCAGGGTATCCCTATCTATAACAATTTACAAACATAATTCAAATTAACACAAAGCAATATTCAATAAAACACCATTCTGTAAAATAAAAGAACACACTGCAGTATTCTCGTATGTTGGGCTTTGCCCATGCAGATAGGTAAACATGAAGATTTGTGTTTTCTGTGCTCTAATTTTCTAAATTCTAATTTAGATTTGACCATAGACTGTACCTCTCAACTTCAGTATTCTGTACACTTAGGACTCTTGACTCTAGCATAGTATTTGTCAATTGCTGATTTAAATATCAGACTCCTTGACCTAAACTCAAATACGATTTATCTATACGCTGATTGGTGCAAACTAATTGACTGTGTTATGCAAATGAACCTCATTTACTTAAGATGGTTGCTTTGTTATATTTTGTGGTCATGTCAAAGAGAACTGAGTTGTTCACATGACAGGGCTCCATCAACCTTGTTGTATTAAAAGATATCCAGCAGCTGGAATGACTTGTAACAGTGTTCTTGCATTCTCTTTATTTAATATACTAATTTCTCTGACAATAGTGCCAGACAACTTTTCTTGAGTGTTTGATTTTTCTCCTCTCATCAGTTAAAGTCTGTAAAAATCATTCTATGGCCTGACTCCTCTTGCCAATTTAAGTCCATTAATCCATTAATTTTCTTAACCTGCTTTACCCAGAGTTGGGTCATGGGGAAGATGGAACCTATCCCAGAATTCATCTGGCATAAAGCAGTAACGATACCTGAACATTGTAGGGTGAACACACAAACACAGTGTCTAGGGCCAATTTAACAATACCAGTTCACTTAACCTGCATGTTGTTGAACTGGAACCCTTGGAGGCAACCTATGCAGGCATGGGGAGAACATACAAACTTCACACAGGGATCACCGGAGACATGATCCCAAATCTTCTTGTTGCGAAGCAGCACTACTACAATTGTACCACTCCCATTTTCAGTCAGTAATATTAAAATTTCTGCAAAGCTGGCCAGATCAGCAAGAATATTATTTGAGAAGCAAGACTTTGTAGAAACATAGGAAGAAAAAAAAATTTCTTGTACAAATTTAAAAGTTCACAAAATGTACCAAAACTGCATATAATTAATAGTAAACTTGTCAAGTTAGGATTTCCTTTATTTATTTAGTCAGTTGGAATAGCATTTTAGTTATATTCTCATATAATGTGGAGTAAAACACGCCTTGTGGTTGAAATGTCTGTCCACATGAAACAACTTGTTTCCCAGCGGACCAGTTCTGGTAAAATGTGGCCCACATATTCCTAAGGAAAGTTTGTCAGAAGTGTTCAGTTTTCACTGAGGAATCTTGAATAGACTATGCAGTACAAAGCTTTGAAATGTCACAATCTCTCTTTGAAAAGCATTTGTGAATTTGCAAATTTGCCTATTTTAAAACAGAGAAATATTTTATGCAGCTTTAGTCATGGATTAGTTTACTGTTTCAAATTTACCTGGAGAGAGTTCACTTAACTTGTGTATTTAGTAAATTTCCTCATTTATTCGTCTGACAGCTGCTTCTGATTTCAAAACAAATCCACAATACAGTGGAAGAGGTGCCCACATGCAAGTCGCTTATCTAGAAATGAAAATCAAAGGAGTGGAATTTTGTAAACATATCATGAACACATGTGCCCAGTGTTTACTTTACATTTAAAGCAACCTCACAGCTGCATTATATGTGCATTATAATGATTTAATGTTTCTCTGACACTATTGTTTATCGGCAAAACTCCTTACCTGCCCTCTGTCCTGGTCCGAAGCTGCACAAAATTTACCTCAAGGCTTCAGCAAAGATTTTACCCCTCTATTGGGTATGTGTTTCAAAAATGTTATGCTTAGGACATTTGAATTACATTTAGTCACAAATCCTCCACAACCAACAACTAAAATCATTTGAAGCCATTTTTACATCACGTTAGAAGCTGTTGACAGTAAAAGCAACTGCGCCACCACAAGACTATCTGGGTTACATTTTTAACTAAATGCTATTGTAAAGTACTGTTAAAAAGTGTGTATTTAATGTTGTCTACTAATGCATGAATTCTATTATTGCTGTTACTATTGATTATGACTCATTATTAGAAAAATAATGAACACAAATGACTGGATTTTCGATGAAGTAGAAAAATTATAATGCTCAAACTTTCAAATCAATCCACTAACTTCGTCTGAATGTTACACTGTGCATATATTTTTTTAACTTGTTTAAGAGTGTATGTGTTTGCTAATATTATGTAAAAACTGTATAATCTGTATATAGTTCCCTTCATGGTATCACAAGGCCCTTTACATGGCACTCAAGAAAGAAAGACAAAACACAAAGCAAAAGGTAATTTAAATTCAGTCTTAGAATAGTATAGAAATAATGACTCAGGGTAAGGCCTGAAAACGTCAGTCATTCATTATCAAACCTAATAAATCAAAGGCAGGATCACAGGGGCCAAAGCCTATCCCTTCAGCACTTAGATAGATGGATAGATAGGTAGATACTTTATTACTCCCCAATAAATTCACACACTTGGGACAAAAGGAAGAAAACTGTCCTGGACAAGGCACCAGTTCACCACAATTCCAACTTACTCATCCACATACACACTCGTACTCAGACTTAGACTAATTTAGAGTCATCTACCCAACAGGTGTTTGGGGATGTGCCACCGGAAAATGCACACAGACACAGCAAAAATATAAAAAACATTACATGGATAACATTCAGATACAAGATACAAAATCAGGACACTAGACCTGCGAATAATAAGCCATTCTATCTGTTGCACTACTGCTACATCTGTGTGTAAATGTATAGGTGTCAAATAAGAAGAAATTACAATGAACTAAATGCACATAGAAGTCAACTGGAAGAAAAATGATCAGACCAACCTGGCAGAGTCAGCAGCTGTACAATAAAAATGAAGGAGTGAGTTTTAGTAGAATGGGTTGCAGATATTGCAAGGCTGAAATGCAAGAGAGTAAATAGTAGCAACATAATGTAATATTCTTAAGCCTGCTTAATCCAGTGTAGGATTGTGGGGGTCAGAGTCTGTCCAGCAGCTTCAAGAAAAAGGCAGGAACCAACCCTGGATAGATTGGCAGTTGTTTACAGTGCAGAGAAAAGAGTTCTCAGTTTTAATTTTCATGTTATGATTGAAGAAGCCTAAAGGACAGGGGAGGCCTCTAAACGGTAGGACCCACAAAGGTGATGAGTGTTCACCGAGGGATGGGAAGCAGGAGAGTGAGGTGATCTCTATGGCTGTGTGACTGTTCTATGGAATAAAGGATTACAAGTTTGTATGTGACCCTAAACCGTACCAAGTGTGAGTGTTTTTAAAGGTGCTCTGTGATGGACTGGCACCTCCTCTTTCTCAAATGATTTCTACTATGCCCTCAATAGTGGTGGAAAAGGATCACCGCCTTATAATCTTGCATCGGGTTTGGAAGCATGATGGATGTCTACATAAGCATAGTTCAATCTGAACCTGAAAAGGACTCCATAATCAAATTAAAGTTGGTTAGGCACAGGGCATGGGGCCAAGGAAGCCTTTACAATGGAAGACATATGTAATTATTTAAAAGAAAGTCGCATTCTATATACCAGTAAGAATGAAGACCATCTTCTGTGTAACTAAGGTTTTTAAGTGACTTCACTGGTCACAGCACCCACACAGGCTGAAAGGAAATGGTCTCTAGCAGATCTACTCTTGGTGCAACAGGTTTTTTTTTTCTTTTTCGTTCGGTTGAATAAATATATTAAGAATAAAGACTCAAGAACTTGTCAGATTGGTGTCTCTTCAGGAAGCGTCTCTCGCTTTCTTTCTCTTTGTCTTTGTTTTTGTGCCATGTTAAAAATCAGTTTGCAAGGCAGGAGGCAAACCGTGTCCTCATGTCCCTCTCATGCCACATTCACTGCTGATGCCAGAAGATGTTACGCTGTCATTTTTGCTGTCGTTTAATGTGACCTTCGACATTTCTCAGGCATATTGTTTCACAAACATTTCCTTTGTTCAGCCCAGCGGCTGCAAAGAAGGGTCACCTACCTGTATTTCAAGGCAATGCAGTCTTGTCTCGCTTGCTGGCTACGCCTGCACAAAGGCACTCAGTTACTGTTGTCAAGGTTACCCATCCTGCACAGGGGAATTTTAAATCAGCATTTTGTTCACAGCTGGTCGGCGTGAAACTTTGTAGGACCTGAATGCCAAGGGAGATCTGCCCTGGTTTTTAACCGTGTATCAGTTAATAATGTATGAATGAGAAATGAAAGTTTTGCTTTTCTGTCACAGTAAACTGAGGGCTGCCTGAGCGTGTCAATTGGGCTGAGGTGGAGTCCAGAAAAGATTGGAGTGGGGGGTCAAACTAGTATTTTTCCAGTTCACATTTGCAGCTTCATGATTGGTTTATGTTCCGTCCTTGAATGAATTGGTTAACCTTCTAATATTATAAAAAGGAAGCGAGCTAGAGTATAATTGCTAGAAGTGGCTGTTTGTGACTATGTCTTGATAGCTTAGCTGCTCATCCCAGCTAAGTACTCAGTGACCACTCAAGCGCTGAAGCACTTTACAGCATACTAGGCACTGTGGTCTAGTGGTTAGGTCTCCACAGCTCAAACCATAAGACTATTACAGCTTAACAAGGTTATGCTCAAGGGCAAATGTATGCTCAGTATACATGTTAACATTTTTATTCTAATTCTAATGTTCTAACATTGCTTGGATGATTCCAAGTGTTAAGCAGTTGGATGATTACAAAAATAGCCCTGTGTGATTATGAATGAAGGTGTGTGAGTGAGTAGGCCTTGGAGTATACTGGTTACCACCATTGTTCCCAGAGATAGGAGAGGGTTCAGTCTACCACAGCCTGATGAGGTGTGACTAAGAATGGTATGTTATTCTTATAACAAGGATATTATTGATAGCATACTGAGGCTTCTGGAAACCAGTGTTCATATCACAGTAAAATCATGGCTTCTGTAGATTTTGCACATTTTCTCCATCTTGCTATGTCATCTTCCTTCCATAGCCCAGAGCTGTACATGTTAGGTAAACTGTTGACTCTATATTGGCTTGACCTGAATGTACCATACAGTGAAATGGCACTAGCCTCTCACCCAGGGCTGCTGGGATTCATTATGCTTCACCATGAATTAGCAACTTGATAAAATCCCTGGATAATAATAGTAGTGTTCATTAGTGATGAGTAAATCAATGAAGTTTAAGTTTGCGTACAGTTTCACAAAACTGATGCTCGAATTTATTTTGCAGGCGATTTCACAATTGCAAAACATGAAAGTCACTAAAAAGAGTTTTGGGTAAGTTTTTAAGTTTTTTTGGGGCCAGAAAACCAGGATTATTGCTCCAATGTTACCTTTCCTGTTTTTTGATTCCTCCATGATTCATACGCAATGGCGCTTCAAATTTCATTCCCATCCGAGATGCATCTTTAGTTTTGCTATCTCCAAGGCTATCCTCATAACTGACAATTTAAGCATCCTCTTACCAGTTATGAAGAAAAGACAAACAATGAAAATGAAGGATTGGGGAGTCCACCCCATATACTGTGGCAACAAGCAAAAAAACAGCGAGTAATCATATAAGACTGAATCAGAATACTAACTGATCAACAGAATGAATGCTTGGGTTTTTACAGGTGGAGGACAGGAAGGGGAGGGATCTCAGGTGGAAATGAGGTCTGCAGGATGGCGTGATGCAGAAGTGGCAGTGGGCAGTGTCTTAACTGTTGTTTTCCTTCTGGTGCTCTGTGGAAGAGGGAGAAAAGGCGATAGATAGATAGATAGATAGATAGATAGATAGATAGATAGATAGATAGATAGATAGATAGATAGATAGATAGATAGATAGATAGATAGATAGATAGATAGATAGATAGATAGATAGATAGATAGATAGATAGATACTTTATTAATCCCAAGGGGAAATTCTACAGTGGTATCGTTCAACCCCTGCCTCTACATTTTACTCCCAGTTAAGCCCTTAAACTGCCTCCCAAGCACACGTTTGTGACACAGTATAAAACACAACACGTCTGATGGCTCTACAAAATGGCTAATCGTGAAAGAAAATGAGTGGTGATTTTTCTTTTTTGTAGAGTCTTTATTTAGATACTAAATGACAGGCAACCACGTGCAGAATTAATACATGAAAACACTTCCAGATGAGAAATAATTGCCTTTCGTCTTATGTCAGTGGTATGAAGTTCACAGCAAGTGAATTATAACACTGAGTTTCACTGCTCCGTGCAAATCATTTCACTCATCACTAGCGCTGACCATTTTAGATTTATGGCTGTGCGTGTCATCAGACTATCTATAGGACAGATGAAGTTCTTTTTCTGTTCCTCTGAGTTTTATTTAGTACTAGCAGTGCTACCTATCTAAGATGGGTTGAAATCTAAGTAATCAATGTAGTTCTCAGCATTAATGTTTGCAGTGCATATGTCTCTCATTTGCCATTTGTTAAGGGATTCGTAAAAGCCATACACCTTCCTAGAGGTGTACCTTGTGAAAGTTTTGAGGTGACCCTATTCTAAAATATAGATTTGTGTATTCCTATGCTCAGATTCTTTGTCACCTAGACCCTCACTTTCATTCTACACCCCAATTCTTATCCTTGTACTTGGGTCTACAATCCAACTTCACCCAAAGCTGACTGCTACTGTGCTTCACTTTCTCAATAGGTCTCTAAATTCCAACTGACGTGACAGAACAAAAAAGGCAAGCAGAGGAACAGATATAAATTTATTCACCTATTATAGATTTAACATTCCTAATATGCTAAATGCAAAAGCGGTCAAAGACGATGCTGGCATTGGAGTTCGGTCTCTTCAAGTAACATAATTTTAGCTCAGACCTCTCACAGCATGGGGTCTTGTTGAATGTGTTCTTCCTGCTTGAAGCTGCTGATCTTTTAAAGCTTGTCAGGGCCAAGGTGAACACCCCTAGCCCCTCTCTGTTTGATGTAATTTTGACAGATGATATTAGCATATGGCTATGAATTAAAAGTATCCAATGGTTCAAGGGCCTCTCTCTTTTTATGCATGAATAAAATCCAGAAAAAAACAATTAGAACTTGAGCTTTCATAAAATACAATTTTGCTTTATTGCTCCTTGGCAGTGGAAAGTTTGACTTCTGCAGAAATTCTGCTATCTACTAACATTTCCTTTTTTATCTGGTTAAGACAAGTTACTTTAACAAAGTTTAGTTTAAGTTCAAGTTAAACAAAAAGAACAAATAAGTAAATGTACATGTGGAATAACATTCAACTGTGTTCAGAAACTTGTTTGGCTGGTTTGAAAATTGGAGTAAGATTTTTAATTTTCTAGTTACTTCAAAGAGTTTGTTGTCTCAATTTTGGATGTTTTTGTAACATTCAGTCTCATTCAAAAATTACAGTGATAATAGAATGCAATTATATTTGCAAGTAGTGCACATAAAATATGTTTTAATGCCATTTTACAATATTAGGTAGCTAAAATTGCTTCCAGGCAGTAAACAACAGATTCCAGCTCAAGTGATGAAAAGATTCATGTGCTGCTGTTAGTTATTGGTGGATGTGGAGGGTCTGTGGGTCATTGTACTTCAAATTTCTTAAACATAATGTTTTTCAAAGAAGTACCCAATGTGTGCTGAAGTCTCAAGTTAAAATTGTTGGTGGTTTCCGAACATGATAGACAGTGGATCATTGTGGCATGTTAACAATTATTGTTTCAGTGCTACAGTGAGTCATTGTAATCTTTAAATAATGCAGCTTGTTTGAGTTTTTTTTCAGTGTAATAGAAATACTGAGTTCAGGTTTAATTACCATACCATAAAGTGTCACTGAGTCATCTTTCATTCATTTCTATATAGGTTAAGTTGCTTTTATTTTTTTATTTAGCTTTTGCAGACATGACCTTTATGTCACTTGATTTCAAGCAGAAGGAGAACATAAGAACAAAAAGAAATTTGGCAAACCACAGGTGATCATTCAGTGCATCAAGCTTGTTTGTTTAGCTAATAGCTAAGCTGCCCCAATATCTCATCCAGTTTCTGCTTCAACTCCATGTCTCAGTAGTTTGTTCCAGAGTCCCACAAATTTTTGAATAAAGAAGTGCTTCCTGGCTTTAATCCGAAATGCATTTCCCCATAATTTCCTTTGCTGTCCTCGAGTATTTGATTCACTGTTAAGGATCTAGTTTATCAGTGCCTTTGGGAATTCTCAAGACCCGGATTAGGTCCTCACGTACTTTTCAATCTTTGAAACGAAAGAGGTTTAATTCTCTGTGTCTGTCTGGATAGATAGATAGATAGATAGATAGATAGATAGATAGATAGATAGATAGATAGATAGATAGATAGATAGATAGATAGATAGATAGATAGATAGATAGATAGATAGATAGATAGATAGATAGATAGATAGATAGATAGATAGATAGATAGATAGATAGATAGATACTTTATTAATCCCAAGGGGAAATTCACAATTTCATGAATAGGTCATGTCCTTAAGTTCTTGAATACACTTGGTTGCTCTTCTCTGCACAGCTTCCAATTCTGCTGTGTCTTTCTTGCGGTGTGGTGAATAGAACTGTACACAGTAACTTCAGATGCGGTCTCACTAGTGCATTATGTACTCCCTTGATTTAAAGTCCTCAGTTAAGTAAGCTGCTACAACTGAGGTTCACGCAAGACACAATTTGGCTGCAGAGACAAGCTAAGGATATGGTGGTGGCAGAAGCCAGAATTTTCTTTACAGTAACATGCAGTACTTACCTTGTACAGGAACAACAACAATATATATATATTTTTTTTATATAGCCCAAAATCACATACGGAGTGCCACAATGGGCTGTAACAGACCCTGTTTTTTGATAGCCCCCCAGCCTTGACATGAATAAATGAAAGGAAATGAATAAATAAACAATATCATTTCTGTTGCATTTAATAAATACACAATATCATTATTAGTGAATTGAAGAAATAATTGTACATCTAATGTTGTACCTTTCTTTTATGGTAACACTGGGTCATCCAACCCCACCCCATGTCCTGCAGCAAGTTTTGTTTTGCCATCAGCTGTGGATGTGGAATGAGTAAAAGAAAAATGATAAAATATATACAAATACAAACCACTCTCGAGGTAAAATTATAACAGTAAACTAATTCATAGCTGAAGTGCACAGAATGTTTCTCTGTTTTAAGACTAACAAGTTTGCATATTCACCAATGTTTTGAAAGATTTTGAAATTTCAAAACTTCATACAGCATGCATTCAAGATATTTCAATGAAAGCTGAACTGCTGTGACAAATTACCTTGTAGTATAAGTTTACCAAATTTTAATAGAATCCGTCCACCTGAAGATGGTTATTTCAGTAGGTGCTTTTCACATTACATTGTGAATGCACCTGAAAAGGTAAGAAAAAGATCAGGCTCGCTCATCATGAAGAAAATACTGTTTAACAACCTTAAATAGTATCATAAAATCATATTTCCCAACACCATGTTTATTCTAAGCAGTCATATATTGTCTCTTTACCTGCCAAGTGCTTCGTTGCTGTGAGGCTCAGGCCTATCGGGTTGTTTGATTTCTTCTGTCTTTATCTCTTCCTAGGTTACTGTTAATAATGATCATCCTTTTGTTTCAGTCACTTACTACACAAGAACATCTATTTCATTATTCAATGAATATAGTGAAGAACAGAAATGAGTTTTCATCCCTCCACAGTTTCCATTAATTCTCAGCTAATATGTAGAGTTGTACAACCCAGGACACGGGAAGAGAACTCATCGCACTTTTCAAAATGTCAGCCCATGCTGATAGAACAACTGTGTGATCTATTCTCAGGCGTATCCTCGTCTAGACTGCCTTGACAAGATGAATAGGCTTTATATTGAGTATCACACCGAGCATTAATTATTAAACATATGACCTTATGACACAAGATATGAAAATATCATTAATTTCAATTTCATTCTACTTAATACATGTTTCCACCATTGTTTTCAGCATCCCTTTCTTTTCACCAGCAGAAGAAAAGAGTACATGAAGGAGGAAGGGAAGGCACACAAAAAACAGTCACGTCAGGCCAGTTTGAAGTCAGTATGGCAGGAAAGCAAGGTGCCTAAAGGAAGCCGACTTAAAGACATATGCATGTGATCTATTGCTGCAAATGCACATAGCAATTTGGAACCTTCAGGTTTCCTTGGACAGTGGAAGGAAATGCATGTAAACAAGTTGAGGCCATGAATATTGTATGCAGGCTTCATTTGAAGGCATCTTGTGGCATATGAAAAGTTGTGATCAGTTAGTGAGATGTGCCTTATTAAGAATTCTGAAGTGTCCCAACCCTTTGAGCACAACTGCCGTTGTTAATAATTGCAAGATTTTACTGTATATCTAAAACTCTTTTACTCTAGAGTGCAAAGGGAATTTTTTTTCTTGTCATTCTATTACTTCTTAAGTAGTATTTCACACTTTGGGAACACTCATAAATGTCTATTTGATAGAACAGAAAAAAGTGGCTGCTTTAAAAGCTTGAAATTTAATAGTATAGAAAAATATAGAAGGTTGAATGATTTTTTCCAGATCTGCCTTCACACAAGGTCATGTCTTAGGAAATCTGAATCAAAGAAGAAAGGACTATGCAATTATGATAGCAGAAGTGGATTCTATATTTTAAATTATACCGTGGATATCAGAAGTCTACATATCCTTAATAAGTGTAAAGGCAGAAAATAAAACAGATTACGTCAGATCTTCTTTCTTTTCAAAAAGATCTTATAACCAACAATATTTAAGTCTCTTGGCTGCATATAACTGGTGTTGTGACTGTGCTCAGATTTACCCAATCACATTCCAGATTACATATAAAGGTAACTGGCTTTCATTTGACTTCAGCTGATTGGCCCTAAACAAAACCAGGTGCTTCTGCTGGATTTCCCTGAGGTGTCTTGGTTGCTTAGCACAAGGAAGTTCTTCAGATTATACTGTGCAGACCACGTCCAAAGACATTATATAAGCCATGGAATTACATGAAGACCATTATTAAGAAATTGGGAAAATATGGCACCATCAGGACCCGTTAAAGTCAGAATACTCCTCCAAAAGTGATAATGAGGTAAGGGGACATTTCATCCAGGAGACTACCAAGAATCCAATGGCAACCATAAAGGATCGAAAGAATTCATGATAGTAGCTGGCACTTTCCCTACATTACAACCATTTCAAATATTCTCCTGAAGACAGTGCTGTGGTGTAGGGTGACATGACAGAAGCAAATTTTGACAAACATCCAAACCTTTTAAAAGTTTGCATGAAGACACTTTCAGTCTCTCAAGTCCATGTGCCAAGACAGAGTTTGAGGAGACAAGAACCCTTTGGCCTTAATTCATTAGGATTAGTCTGATGTAAAGCCAACACAGCTGAGCCATAACAGAGAGCACTATCAGATATCAAATGTGGTGGCTGCAGCCTTCTGTTATGGGGCTAGAGGCAGGAGCTTTGATCAGGATAGAGGAGGAAATGAATAGCTCCATGATATTTTGCTACAAAACCCTGAGGCAGAAGGCTGAAATAAAACAGAATTTCAACTGTCAACATGCCTTTAAAAAGAAATATCAATGTTCTAGCATGTCCAACCAGAGCCAAGTCCTATAGAAAAAGTGGACTCACCTATCAACCTACCTTGCATTCTGTTTAAATGTGAACTCTTGTGAACAGGAAAGTGGGGTAAAATTTCAAAATCCATATTTGTTAATTTGATAGGCCTATTCACTTTCTGCATACTTTATTGTGTTGTCGATTTCATTTTAAATGGATAAAGTTGCCATTTTTTCCCATCAATCTACACTCAGTAGCTCATAACGACAAAGTGACAACATGTTTTTGGGAAACGTTTACAAATTTATTAAAAATCAGAAAGTGAAGTCTCACTTTTAAGACCCTTTGCTGTAACACTCCAGACTGTGGTCAGGTGCCTCCTGTTTGTTTTAATTCTACTTGAGGTGTATCTAGAACTTGATTGGAGTTCACCAGTTGTAAATTGAATTTATTGGACATCGTTTAGAAAGGTAAACACCTGTGTTTAGACGTTCCCACAATTCACATTGCATGTCAGGACAAAAACCAAGCCATTAAGTCCAAAGGACTCTCTCTAGGCCTTAATGATCAAATTATGATAAGGCATAACTCAGGGCAATGGCATAAAACCATTTCTAAAGCTTTGAGTGTTTCCAGGAGAGAGTGGCCTTAATAACTGTGAAATGGGAGAAGTTTGGAACCACCAGGACTCTTCCTAGAGCTGGCAATCAGGCCACACTGAGTAACTGGACAAGAAGGGCCTTGGTCTGGGAGTTGACCAAGAAACCAGTGGTTGCTTTAACAAAACTTCAAAAAGAAAAGACAAGAATCTCAGCTGCACTCCATAAATAAGATGTTTGTGTCAGAGTGGCTTCCTCCTGCTTAGCGCTTGCCAAAAAGTATTAAAAGGACTCTCAGAGCATGTAGAAATAGACTGGTTAGATGAGACAAAAATTGAACTCTTTAGACAGAACTCCAAGCACTATGTCCAACAAAGACCACACACTACTGCTGATCACCCGAATAATACCTAAAGTGAAGGTAATAGTTGCTTTGGAGTGGCTTTGAGACAAATCTCTGACTGTACTTCAGAGGCCCAGCCAAAGTCCGGATCTAAACCCTTATCAGTGGAGAGACCTGAAGATGGCAATTTACAGAAGCTTCCCATCCAATCTAACGGACCTTGAGAGGATCTGCCAGGAAGAATGCGATAAGCTGCCCAAATCCAAGTGTACAGAGCTTACAGAAACTTACCCAACAAGCCTGGAAGCTCTAATTGCTGCCAAAGGGGCTTCTACAATTACTGATTTAAGGGTTTCAATACTCACATAAATAAGATATTTCAGTTTATTATTTTTAAAAATTAACAAATATATATTTTTCATTATGGTCTATTAAGTGCAAATTAATGGTTAAAAATGGTAAATTTATCAATTTAAAATCAAATCTACAACACAGTGTACAGAAGGTGAAAGGGTCAGAATACTTTCTAAATACACTGTAGACTAAAAGTACAAAAGTGTGCACAATTATGCAGACAAGATATTTGATTTTTTCCCATTATTTTTACTTCTTTTAGTTCTTCATTTAAATATTGCTTGTCATACGATACGGTTGAAAAAGACCTAACATGATTTGTTTTGACATTAACAAGCTGAAATGTTTATATGAATGTGTGTATTATTTATTTATGTATGTGAGTGTTGTACCACCAATACCCTAGGGTCATTGTTACTGCATCCTCTGAAAACAACAAATGGAATGGCATTATGGTGAGCACCAAGTTAACAATTTGAGATGTGCAGAGTTTGGGGAAGTCCCCAGTTGCTGAATAGTGCTGATCATCTTAAATTAAATTTCAATGGTTTTGGTATTCCGTGAGAGTTAGACACAAGTTTGATCATCTTTATGAAGATTGCCCTGTGTGTAATTCGTTTTTCTATAGTGCTAATTATCTTGCCTTAGAACAGCAGAATAATACTGGAGGCTCCCTAATGAGCATGCAAACAAAAGGGATGTTAATTATATGGCAGGCTGGAAAATCAGTAATTTTCTCATTTGCTACAGCAGCAAGGATTACACAGTGAGTATCTGATGTCAGCTAACAAGGCAATCTGAAGTTGAACACCTTGACAGTGGTCACCCAATCTGAGAGAAAAAGAGGGTTGTGCTGAAAATATGTTGAGATCACTTCCCATCTGCACATTCTGCCACTTCATGGAGAAGAAGTAAAGATAAAGCTTACATCTTTTGTGCTGAAATTTTCTTACTGGTATTTATTAAATGTATTTTAATTTAGAACTTGTGGCGGACAGCCAGGGCCCTTACCCAGCAGGAACACCTCAACAGTGGAAGGACCAGGGGACAGAGATTATTCAGGGCGTTACCTCCACCAGAGTGCTAGGTGGCAGCCCCCCTGGGTTGCAGCAGCGCGCAGACTCCCACAGGGCTCCTTGGGAATTAGAGTTTGGAGCAGCCCTGCTGCTTTCTGTGGGCCCCACCAGAGGGTGCTCCAGGAACTGTTGAGCCCTGTGTGGCAGCACTTCCACCACACCCAGAAATGCTGCCGGAAGAAGGTTGTTGGGCACCTGGAGTGCTTCAGGGTGTCCTATAAAAGAAGCCAGCTGCCCCTATTCAGGGAGCCAAATTTGGGAGGAGGTGGAAAAAGCTTGCTGGAGGAGGAGTGGAGGCAAAGAGAGAGAGAAAGAGGAAGAGAAAGAATAAGAGAACTGTGTTTGTGTAGTTGTTGTGCTGTGTGTTTGAACTGTGTGTATAGGTGGAAAACAGGGAAAGTGTTTCCCACTTGGAAAAAGTAGAAAAATTAAGATTGTGTCCTGATCTTGTGTCTGTCTGTCTGTGTCAGGGTTTGGGTAGCAGGTATGCCCTCTAGTGGTCACAAACGGTAACATTGAGATGTGTGGTGGCACAATGGTTAGTAATGAAGTGTCATATCTCTGAGGATCTCAGCATTCTCCTTAACTGGTGGTAACGATTTTATGAGACAAGCTAAACAACAGGATGATGTAATTGCAGTAGAGGGTGTCATGGAATTGTATACACTTAAGCTAATCACTGTAGTAACAGATCAGCATATGGAAAGAATTTGTGTGTGTGTGTGTGGTGGATTTTTGGCCATGAGAAATCTCAGTCTTTCATGTGTTTTATTAGGTTCTAATTATGGTCATTTATGCACCTAATGAGAACCTCTCCTATATTATGAAGAATGTAACTCATCAGATGTTATGATGTTTGTTGTATGTTAAAAATAAAGACGAAAAAACTTCATATTAAAAGAGCTATAAAGGTTTGTTTAGAAAAAAAATCTCATCTGTTTCATGTTATTTATAGTGATGATTGAAAAGCAAAAATCTAATTTTCTCACTGTAAGTGGAGATAAGTGTTTCTGACAGAATAGGAACTTTATGCTGACCAATGCTGGACAACAGCAAACAATATGAAAATGTTCATAAAAAAAATCTTGTTGCTTGTTTTGCATAATCCAAACATTGGGTCATCCAGTCATATGCTCACGATGTGCAAAACACATGATTTTTTTGCTAAGATGTTGTTAAATAATTACTTGTTGTAAACAAATGTAGTCCACAAAGAGAAAGCCACTTCACAGACAATCACACTTCTGAATTGAAGTCCCACTTTTCTCCCTCATTCATTGGACAAGAGTCCTATCATCAGTTTAAAGGCTTAATCCATTTGGATAGACTTCCTGTAATTTCCTGTAATCCATCAAGTACAGCATGCAGGACCTTAACTGTTTAATACTGTACACTATACAATTACACAGGGCCATAGAAAAGATTAACTTTATTTGGAAACATTTAAAAGTGATTTTAAAATCACAGTCACCGCAGTGTTGTATCGATTCAAAAAGACATTCTCCAAGGACAAGCAGTTTTATTTATTTATTTGTTTGTTTGTTTATTATTGAATTTATTTAAAACATATAATATTCCATACGTTCAATTCAAAACTTAACAAAGCTAAATTCAAATCAACCCCCACCCATGAGAAAGAGAGGAAGGCCAACAGCCAGCATAAAACTATTAAGAGTAATAAAGAGAGAAAGGAGTCGTTTCCCCAATAAAAATACTTATTTTATAATATTATTGATTAGGTCCGGTCAGGTTTTAAAAATGTTTTGAACAGATCCTTGAAGTGAGAATTTGATTTTTTCCAATTTTAGATAACATAGAATATCAGTTACCCACTGACGTAAAAGAGGTGAGTTAGGATTCTTCCAGTTGAGCAAGATAAGTCTATGTGCCAATAGTGTAGTAAAAGAAATGAGTTTGTTTGTCCTTCTCCACTTTAAGCCCATCTGGAAGTACACCAAACACAGCTGTTAATGGGTTAGGAGGGATTGTGACACCAAGGCTGTCTGAAAGGCATTTAAAAAGTTTCGTCCAGAATGTTGTTAATTTGATACATGCCCAAAACAGGTGGCCTAGTGAGGCTGGTGCTTGATTGCAACATTCACAGGTTGGTTCTTAGCCCTGGAAACATTTTAGACAATTTTAAGCGATATAGATGTGCTCGATAAAAGATTTTAAGTTGAATAATTGTATGTTTTGCAAATATGGAGCTCAAGTGAATTCTGTGCGTGGCTGCCTTCTACTCCATTTCTGAAATATTGAGAAAGAGATCCCTTTCCCACTGTACTCTGGGATCTTTACAAGGAAGGGACTTTAAAATGTTTTATATATTATAGAAATGCTGTCTGAGTCCCCAAGACTGATCGATATCTCTTCTAGAATAGAAATAGGTGGAAGGTGAGGAAAATTGGGCAGGTTTCATTTAGCAAAGTTTCTAATTTGGAGATAGCACCGAGTTTAAATGTGCCAGATGTTGCAGTTCCAATCATTCTTAAAGGAACTAGATTAATGGAAACCCATGTCATACTTGGAGACCTCCTAAATTAACAGTAATGCTTTCACTGAAACAAGCACTTTTAAATGTAATAACATTGTATTTATTGGGAAAATCCCAATTATCATTTAGCAAATATTAATTAGATGAGTGGAATGAATAATGCCTTAAAGCAAGAGCAATATTCTTAATTACCAAGGTAACTGAAAATTGACAATTAAAGAACACAAAATACAAAAAAATGCTCAACTAACTTTTAACTAACTTCAACAAACCACTTGAAACCAATGAGAAAAAAAATGAGAACCGTAAACTTTATAAAAATAAAAATCTTTGAAAACTAAAAGAAAATTAACAGTAGTTAACAGCAACACACACAGTTAGGCATCTTAAAGTGAACAAAGACTAGACTTAATGTTATCATTTCAGGCTCTTTCATATTTATATACCATAGAATTTCTTTAACATTATTTTTCTGTGGTTCCATTTTGAATTTTTGTTGGCACCTCCTTTTTCTCTCTTTGGCTTCCACAGTTTCTAAAGTGGTTGATTAGTGACATGACCAGCTCTGCACAATACTATCCTTATGTGATGTTATCATGTTGCCAGTACAAAACAGGGTGGTGTTTAGTCTGCATCTTAGTACTGGGATAAACACAAAATACCTTACTCACAATTTCTTTGCACTTTGATTTTGTTCCTGGGTGTTGATCTTTAATTTTTGAGTTTATGTTTTTGTGTTTTGACTCATTGCTTTCCTGTTAACAATTTTGCCAATGTTTCCTGACTATTCTTTTGTTATTTTTCCCTCTAGTCATCTTCTGGGGCCTCATGTATAAACGGTGCGTATGCACAAAAATGTTGCCACGCACATATTCACAGTAGCTCAAACCCTGGCGTATGCAAGTTCTCCGCTCGGTTTTGCAAACTAGCAGCACCCTGCGTCAAAGCAGTGCTTTTGCTCAAGTGTGGTTTCCCTTTCTTTTTAGATCCACATCCCTGACGCAGCTTTATCATATACACTGAAATTAGCCGCATATTGTTCATTAGTTTAAGGCATCTGATTGTAATTAACCTTTAACAATATAATGGTCCACGGAATGGACAAACTATTCCAAATACCATAGCTGCTTTAGTGTTGTTACTGTCACTGCACCTTCTTCTTCTACTTTCAGTTGCTCCCGTTAGGGGTTGCCACAGCAGATCATCTTTTTCCATATTGCTCTCACTGCACCACTCGGAGAAGCTGATCGGAAAGAGAATTATCGGTATACAGAATCAAGCACACGCTGCCTCAGCCATTCGCTATTTGAATTGCTCTCATCCGACAAATGCTTCAGAGCCTTTCCTGTACGGACCTCGTGGTTCAGAAACAGTTTCATCCCAAGAACTAGAAATGCACTCAATCAGTCCATCAAGTGCTGCAGGTAGAACTGTTTGTACCTATAAGTACAATTACCTCACTGTAAACTTGCGATAGTTATAATATTGCACAACCTGCGCCACTTTATAAAGCGAGTATTTACATATGATGACGATATCATTTTTAAGATGAAATGCAGCAAAATATGTTTATTACATTATACAGATAATATTGTTAATAATTAAACATATGAGGACACAGTGGTGCATCACTAGCTAGTTCAGGGATTGTTCTTGCCTCGCGCTGTTTTCTTGCTGGGGCTGGTGCAACACTGGAAAGATAGATGGATAGAATAATTAAACATGTGCTATGAAGATATTTCAATGTTCCTTAAAAGTTTTGAAGCATCGGTGTTCTAAGCTTACAGATGGCTTAACATCTATTACAGAGCTGATTGTGTGCTGATTGGTTACTTGGAGAAAGAAAAGGAAGGAGAGGAATTGGAGGTTAGTAAGTTTGAAAGAGACAGTACTGCTGCAATAAATTATTTCATCAAAGGTCACGCACGGCGCAGCTAGCATCTTGCAGGAGGCAGGAACAATCTGTGAACGAGGCACCTGCTCGCCACTATCACTGAAGCCACCGTGTTCCTATGTTTAATAACATGCTTTAATTCCTATCATCATAAAAATGATATCAAGTATACATCTCAGTATTTTAATTATTCAGAGAGCTGTAATATCACAAATGTAATGGATTCTGTGTCCTGTCGGAGGAAAAGAAAGGCCGTTTAAGAAGCAGGTAGTGATTCACACACACAGAGCACATAGAAGAACATATACAAAACAAAGCATTTAACGTGCTACTTTAGTTACGATGGTATTTGAGAAACTAGTAAATTAAACGATTTAAAGGTAAAGTTTATGATGTTCTACTTTATTGACAAAATAAACTACGTGATTGAAGTGGAAATTTTGAGATTAAAGTTGGCATTTCAAGCTTTTTTCTCACTGTGTCCCTATTTTTTAATTTTTTTTTTCTCTGTACCCTAATAAGCTTTCATATGACACTCAGACGGTGGGCTATGACTCGCCTTTTCATGGCAACTTTGATATCTGACAACTTCTTTTTATTTTGGGCACTGTGCATCTTTGTGAACTTGAGCTTTCGAGTTTCTCCGACACTTTGTCACACGGTCAACTTCCTTTTGTTGATTATACCACTGTTTAAACCAACACATAGTAAGTTTTTCCTTGCCTCCACTTCATATTTGCTGAAATTCTTCTATTTTCCCCTGTGCTTTTGCCATTGTCTTTTCACAGAAGGCTGAGCTTAAGGGCTATTTATATTGATTTGCATATTTAAAGAGACATAATTTTAGGAGGAGTTGGGGTGGGACAGCAAGTGCGTGCATGTGCGTTACTTTTCATGCTGACTGGGATTTATGTAGCGAAAGAACGTGGAAGTTGGCGTTCACACAGATTTATGCATCTGGATATTTTTGTGCGTGTGAACATTTCCGCTTTTGTCCGTACGCCATGTTATAGTGTGAATTCTATGCACGCCGCTATGCATGAGGCCCCTGGTCCTTGTCTGTAACTATTTGTTCCAAAACAGTGCAGCGCGTCTTTATTTGCTTTTCTTCTGGTTTTATGCTGGGCATGCTAGCAAGATGTATTTGAGGAAGGAGACTATGAAATAAGACATAGTCAAAGGCTGAAAAAATAGTTGAAACCGGGAACTCATGTTAAAACCACCAAAGCCAAAACAGGAAATGAAAATCATAGTCAAAACTAAGTATGAGACAATGTCAGAATAAAAAAAACCTATTGAGAAGAAAGAGATTTAAAATGAGTCAGGAGGAACATTTGAAAGAGGATTTTGATACCTGTAAATTCAGATAGGAAATATTTCTTTTGATGACCTTTTTTACCCATTATATTTTCAGTCAAGAGTTATGACCACAGAGAACAGCTCTGATAACAGCAGTGGAGACAAAATGACAGTGCCCAAAAACACATTACACAGCAGCGGAAACAGTACAAATAAAATTACAAAAACTAAACTGAACTTAATAAAAAAAATGATTACAGAATCAAGCACCTGGGCTAGGGAAGCCCCCAAAACAAGTGTTATCCAATTTGTGCAAAATCAAGATCCATGAAATGGCTGAGCTACAAATTCCTAGTATCTGGCAGTTTTGCATCTGTAAATCTGTTACAAAACAGTTTCTGAACACTTGGATGTTTGCAGATAGAAATAAAGCATGAACAGAATTCCAATATCAGAACTTGAGAAGATAACTGAACTTGATTAATTTGGCAACAAAGAAAATATGTGCAATGCCCAAAAACATTGCTGTCCCATTTTCAGCCCTGCCTACCACGGAACTGCTCAGAAACCAAGAAAAATTTAATCAGCCTGGAAAGGAACAGAAATAGACAAAAACAGCAAATAAAAATAAAATAAGATTATAAAAATAAATAAAAATAGCAAGAGACCAAAGCATTTCAGGAACTAGTTACAGTATGTGAAACAGGCACTTATACTGTATACGTCTGAGTGGGGATAAATGAGCAAACCATTCCTGGAGGTTTTTCCATAAGATATTTGTCATTAGATAGTTTTTCGAGAAAGCTATAAGGTCTTGTGATGGAGGGTTATGGTTGAGATCACAGCCACGCTTATTTTTCCAAGGTATCGCACAGGCATTGCTAACATAAGGAGCTTTTGTGGTGTGTGCATTGATAATTGCAACCTCTATAGCCTTGTTAAGGATACTTATTTACGAAAAGGAGACATTGTGCCTCCTGACTATGGAAGGAGTTCTGGTAATGCATATGGAACTGCGGTCAATAAGTGGCATTAGGGAAACCTATTTTACAGTATGTTAAATTTATTTCAGTATCATCTTTTTACTTTTTATTTTTATACTGTTTTCACCTGTAATTTAATTTTCAGTTAAATTTTATGAAATGTTAACCATTTCTATATTAGTTTTTGCTTTTGGTGACTTACTATATACCTCAGTTAGTTTGTATTTAGATTTGCTTTCATCTTAAGAAATGTCTCTTCCATGAAGATTAGGAAATCCATGCTGTGCCAAGCCAGACATAGTGAAGGGATTGTAGAAACAAGCAGATATGCCCATAAAAGACACATTGAGGCTCTTCTTTCTCCAGGCATCTATAAAGCGTTATCTTCTAAATGTTTTATAAAATTTTACTCGCATTGTAGCAGTGTCCATCTGTTCAAGGAACAGGCTGTTTACTATAGTACTGGGAATTATAAATTTCGGATCAAATCATTATGAAGGCAGGTAATTCACTCAACCTGCTAGACATTAAATAAATAGCTGTGCCAGCATACTCTCTTGCTCTCTTTTTATGTTTGACTGACTGAGGAGACTGGAGAGCAGCCAAATTAACATTTGTTCTCTTGTATTACCAGTCATTTGTACCTTCTTTAGTAGATCTGTTCTTTTTCAGCAGGTGATGTTCCTCGCAGTCATTGTAGATTTCTTTATGAAAGCATTTTAAGTGTGGTTTTAAATTCATTAGGTACTTTCGCATTAATTGAGCTCCAGAAACAAGATTGCTGGAACATCAATTACACACTTCTCTTGCTACTGTCCATGTCATACTCAAAATACTCCCAGTACTTGAAGTGCTAGGGAGCTCAGAATCTTTAAATTTACAACCAGCTCCTTGTTGTGTCCATGTTCAAAGACATATTATGTTTAAGGGGCTGATAAACATCATGCTTATTAGGCTACATAGCCATAGAGCTCATAGCCATTTAGGCACAGTCAATAGTAGCGTTCCCTCTATGACCGGGTGCCAGGTGAGCACTTCTAACTATTGTTCAATGTCACGGTCCAGACAAGGATGGACAGAATTAGAAAGGAGTACATTAGGGGGTCTGCTCAGATTGGACGGTTTGGAGACAAAGTCAGAGAGGTGAGATTGTGTTGGTTTGGACACGTGCAGAGGAGAGATGCTGAGTATATTGGGAGATGGATGCTAAGGGTAGAACTGCCAAGGAAGAGTAAAAGAGGAAGGCCTAAGAGAAGGTTTATGGATGTGGTGAGAGAGAACATGTAGGTGACGGGTGTAACAAAACAAGATGCGGAGGACAGAAAGATATGGAAGAAGATGATCTGCTGTGGCAACCCCTAACAGGAGCAGTCGAAAAAAGAAGAATATGCAAGTTGATTTATGTATTACAATTCACATTTGAAAATATATCTTGTTAATAAAGCACAGAAATACAGATTAACAGTTGTGAGGTTCTCTGGCAAACCCTGTATATTGTAAATCCAAAATAATAAACATGAGTTTATTCAGACTGGAGAAAGATAGTGATGGTGCCGGTTATGAAGGCAGTGAGGTGGATAGAGTGGGTCGAGGAATCCCAGAACTGGAAGTGATGTCATGTGCATTTGATTTGTTGGTTTCCAGATCTGTAGAGGGAAGGAGAGGAGAAGCATTATAAGCCTTTAAGTGGTCTCCTAGGAATGACATGTGACAATCTATTAAAGTGGAATATTTTTAAGCTATTCAAGCACAAACCATTTATTCATTCATCAAGCTGATCAGATATACTGAATGTTTCTCACCATCAGAATTTTTTTTTTTAATTGCGCTGGCAATATCACAGTACTGTACACCATTTTTAATAGAGTATTACATACAACTAGATTGCTGAAAATTATTCAAACTTAGTTTAAAATTTCCACAAATCACAACTCTGTATTTGCATCAGATTCTAAAAGGTAGAAACATATTTTGGGCTTAAAAAATGCTATTAGCCCCAAACATATTCATGCATTTCACTAATTTTCTACTGCTTATCCAAAACTAGGTCAACAGTCTTAGCAGTGAAACCTTTACATCTCTTTCCCCAGCCACACATGCCAACTCATACTGTACGATCCCAATGTGTTCACAGGCCATCTGAGAGAGATAATTCTCCCAGAGTGTCCTGAGTGTTTCCTGGGGTCTCCTCCCAGCTGCTTGTGCCTGTAGGGAGATGTTCAGAAGGCATCCATAGCAGATGCCAAACCACCTCATTTGACATCTCTCATTGTGGAGGGTCAGCGGCTCTTTGCCAAACCTTTCCTGGATGTCTGTGCCTCTCACCCTATGTCTAAGAGAGAGCCCAGTCACCCTGCAGAGAGAGCTGATTTCGGCTGCTGGAACCCATGATCTAATTTTTTTGGTCATTACTCAAAGCTCATGACCGTAGGTGAGAGTAGGGAGGTAGATCAACTGGTAAATTGAGAGTTTCACCTTCTGACTCAGCTCCTTCCTCATCCCTGCAGCTTGGTGTAACAACCAACTAACTGTACTTTCTGCCCCCATCTGTCTGTCTATCTCACCATTCCTTTTCCTCTAACTCATAAATAAATCCCCAAGGTACTTAAACTGCCCCATTTGAAGCAGTAACTCACCTCCCACTGTGAGAGGTCAATCCACTGTTTTCCTAAAATATGTCATCTATACTAATAAAAGGCAAAGCCCTCACTGACTGACTGACTGACTGACTGACTGACTCACTCACTCACTCACTCACTCACTCACTCACTCACTCACTCACTCACTCACTCACTCACTCACTCATCACTAATTCTCCAACTTCCCGTGTAGGTAGAAGGCTGAAATTTGGCAGGCTCATTCCTTACAGCTTACTTACAAAAGTTAGGCAGGTTTCATTTTGAAATTGTACGCATAATGGTCATAACTGGAACCTGTTTTTTGTCCATATACTCTAATGGAGGAGGCGGAGTCACGTATTGCGTCATCACGCCTCCTACGTAATCATGTGAACTAAAAACAAGGAAGAGATTTACAGCACGAGTCAAACGCGGGAACAAAGGTAAATGACATTAATTTTTGAGTGTCTTTTAATACTGTGTAAGCATACATATTAACACGTGCAATTAAACGTGTGCATTTACGGGGTGATTTCTCAGGCTTAAAAGCTCACCTTTTATAAAACGCAGGAACAAAGGTAAATGACGTTAATTTCTGAGTGTCTTTTAATACTGCGTAAGCATACATATTAACACATGTGCAATTAAACGTGTGCATTTACGGGGTGATTTCTCAGGCTTAAAAGCTTGCCTTTTATTAAAAAGGTAAATGCTAACTGTTTCATTCTGAAGGGCACAAACCACGTTAGATTTCAGCCGATAAACGCGCAAAAATGTCGGTACACCAGATAAATAAGCGCAACATATTATCAGTTGTATTGTATGCTTACAATGCATATAGAAATGTGTTAATCGTTAACTAATAGTATGGGATGGTGTTTTTCGACTCGCGCCTTGATTTAAACGATTGCATGTCTTGGTGGGTTTGCGTAGCTTATTGTCAATATCTTTACACCTCTTTTTAAGACTTAATTTAAAAAGGTTTTCTTTTCTTCTTAATTAAAATTTAAAAGCAATACTTCACCGCTGCGAAGCCCCTCTAGCGCTGACGTCCGAGGTTCGATTACCGTAAGCGAGTGCAGTGAGTGTGTACGCCTGATGAGCCAAGAATAAGGGGGAAACACGTGTCGCGTACTCTTTGCATTATTTGACAGTAAACTATTTTCAACCACTCTATGATCTGCTTCTCACAACTGAAGGCACCGTGACTGATGTTACCTGACTTGCTGGCCAACCATAAGTGTTACCTACGTCCGAGGTTCGATCCCCGTAAGGGAGTGAAGTGAGTGGGTGGTTACCTACCAGGTAACGCTAATGGTTGGCAGGCATTTTGGCAGAAGCAGCACAAAGTCCATTTCTGCTCAGCGTGAGTTCAGCTGCCCCCCTTCACAAAGCGAGTGCAGACACATCGACGTCTGATCGCTGCGTGCAGTGTTGGTCTGCGGTGTTTAAGAATGTAGAAAGTGTTTAAGAGCATAGGAAGTGTTTATAAGAGTGTGGGAAAGGTTAACAAGAGAGCGAGAAAGGTTTATAAGAGTGTGGGAAGGGTTTATAAAGCCTTAAAATATGTATAAATAATAAAATAAATATAGGTCGCTACTTCGCGGATTTTCACCTATCGCGGGGGCTCTGGAACGTAACCCCCGCGACAGGTGAGGGATGACTATATCCTAAATACAGAAGCCAATCCCTGCCAACACAGGGCACAAGGCAGGAAACAAACCCCGGGCAAGGTGCCAGCCCACCGCAGGACGCACACACCCACACACCAGGGACAATTTAGAATCGCCAATGCACCTAACCTGCATGTCTTTGGACTGTAGGAGGAAACCGGAGTACCCGGAGGAAACCCAGACAGACACGGGGAGAACATTCAAACTCCACGCAGGGAAGCGAACCCGGGTCTCCTAACTGGCACCTTTCACTGCGCCACCATGCCGCCCGCATACAAACTTAAAAGATTTAAATACAACAGAAATATATACCTTTATTTTTACTTCCTTAACTTGTGGAGTGTGTATCCTGTAGCAAAGCCCTAAGTTTTTTCATGAAAGCCCCTTTCAGTCAATAAGTCTTAAAAACAGGTGTAAAGCTAAACTTGCAGCACCGCTATTCAATTACACTTGCCTAACGCCTCTCCTAAGGGGACATACTGTGGGATCTGGGCATCAGTCAAAACACCAATCACAGGCCCGATTAGAAAGCGGGAAGCTGTGATTTGTCGTCTCTCTCCCATGTAACAATCACAGCCCGTGTTACAACGCACTATGTATGTATGTATATATGTATATATGAAGAGGATGGATGGATGGATGTATATGTGTGTGTTTATGTATATGTGTATATGTATGTGTATATATATGTTGATATGTATATATATGTTGATATGTGTATATATATGTATATATATGTATATGTAGATATGTGTATATATGTATATATGTATATGTATATATATGTTTACATAACCTCTTTAACACACTACTTCTCCGCTGCGAAGCGCGGGTATTTTGCTATATATATATATATATATATATATATATATATATATATATATATATATGTATGTGCATATGTATATATATATATATGTGTATATATATGTAGATATGTATATATGTATATGTATATATATGAACATATGTATATATATATGTAGATGTGTAAATTTGTATATGTATATATATGTATATGTGGATGTGTATATGTATGTATATATATGTATATGTAGATATGTGTATATGTAGATATGTATATATTATGTATATGTATATATATGTTTACATAATCTCTTTAACACACTACTTCTCCGCTGCGAAACGCGGGTATTTTGCTAGTATTTTTAATAAATAACATTTTCCACCCATCCATTCATTGGTGATCAAATCCTGACCAACCTACTAGCCCACTACCTAAACTTAAATACTCAGAAAACTGAGGTTTTAATTTTTGTCCCCGATCTACACTCAGCAGTTACTCAAAAACTTTCTACCATCTCTACTTCTTCTCGTTCAACCCTACATAATTTAGGTGTCATATTTGATCAGTCTCTGAGTTTTGATGCTTGTGTTAGTTTTCTCAGTCACTCTTGCTTTTTTCATTTAAGTAACCTATCTAAGTTGAGATCTGTTGTTACCAGGGCTGAGATGGAAATGATTATCCATGCTTTCATCTCATCGCGTCTGTATTATTGCAATTACCTTTTCACCTGTCTTAATAAGGCCTGTTTATCACGTCTCCTGTTTGTCCAAAATGCAGCTTCCTGGCTTTTAACATGTTCTCGCAAATGGACTCACATCTCCCCACTGTTTTCTCCCTGCATTGGATCCCACTGGAATTTAGGATCCAGTTCAAAATTGTGATACTCACTAACCTCTTTCAGTGCTAAACCACAAACCATGTCATGAGATTTCCTCAGTTAGATCTCCTTTTAGTTCCTCATACTAAAAATGTGTAGGGATTGTGCATTCCAGTGAATTGCTCCAAGGTTATGGAACAATCTTCCACTGACGTTGAAATCAGCAGAATATACTGAATTGGTCAACTGTCAACTTAAGACACATATATTCAGATCAGCAATTGGGTAGTATTGCTGTCTGTGGATGACTTTTATATTGTCATTGTATTTTTTGTTGTTTTTTATTCTATGTTTTATTGTTCAGTGCTTTATAAATACATTTTTACTTTTACTTTCTTTACTTACTTTTACAGTGTCACATCTAAGACCAAATTAAAACCAGGCAAAAAAAAAAGATAAAAAAAAAAAAAAAAAAGACAAACATAATATAAGAAAATGAGAAAAGACATCTGGGCATCTTCAAAAATCTAGCAATAGAGAGTTAGGAAAAGAAAATGTTTCAGCTTACCATATACAGAGTCTGGTAATTGGGCTTAGTTGATCTCCACAGTTCACGTTTGTTAACACATTTTGGACGCCTGTGTCTAGTTGTGTTTGCGCATTTTACAGAAAGTGATGCTTCCTGCCAAGCTGTCTTGAAAGCAGTTACACTTCACATTTTAGTGCAAATGAAAAATGATGATGTTTCAGGATAGTTTAATTGTTAAAAATATTGTAAACTTGATGGTGGACCTAAGTCGTCTTAACCCATTGTCTCTGGTCCTTTTCTCTGATTGAGCAGCTTGAACTACAATCACACATTAATGATTTCTTATTTAAATCTGGGTTGTTGTTAAAATACAGGGCTATTCAAAATTAAAGAGCAGATTTCAAAACTTTATTTCAAACAAACTGTAAAAGACAGAAACACATTCCACACATCACTGGATAGAGGAAAGTTCAAAGTTTGGTCCTATGGTCCTTAAGGTTGCATGTACTCAACATGAGCACCTTGCATAGTCGTCAAACATGAAAGAGACTCACTGAAGGTAAATGTGTTTTGTGCCATTTCTGCAAGCAAAGTTTATGTACCTTTCCTTTTTGCAGAGCAAACTGTGACTGGATTTTCATACCTGGACATGCTACAAAACTGGTCGCTATATAAATGTAATGAATTATTATTATTATTATTATTGTTTCCCCGGCTTCAAGAAGATTCAAATGACTTTAATTTTCTTGTAAGACCAAACTTGGATCTCCGGTACTACCTGAACGACACCATTCCAGGACGATGGATTGGAAGAAGTGGACAACAATCGTTACTCATCGTCTGTTGCCTCCCAGGTCTTCAGACCTTACTCTCTGCGATTTTTATCTATGGGGGTATATTAAAGAAAGAGTGTTTTGTTCCACCTATGGCTTCAAGATTTGCAACATCGAATTGAGGAAGCTGTGAATTCAGTAACTAGGGACCAGTTGACTCGTGTGTGGCAAGAAGTGGTCTACTATTTTGATATTTGTCACGCTACACATGGTGCTCATGTCGAGTGCATGCAACCTCAAGGATCATAGGACCAAACTTTGAACTTTCTCCAGTGATGTGCGGAATGTGTTTCTGTCTTATACAGTTTGTTTGAAATAAATTTTTGGAATCTGCTCTTTCATTTTGAACAGCCCGGTATTTGGTCATTATTTTTTTTTCTTCGCTATGTTACTTTAAAGCAAATAACCACCAAACTGTGCATGAATATGTTTTGTGACATGTGGCTAATAAGACAATATAATTGGGTCACTTTAGTATCAGTTACAGTTTATTCAGTATAGTATTCCTATTCCAAGTTTTAATAATTGTTTACTATGCTGTCCATTATTTGTAAAACAAGGGAGGAACATTGCTCAAAATTAGTCTATCAGTAATAGGTTTGTTTAAAAAAATAGAAACAAAAGAATTTTGTTTCCATCCATTTTAATTTTATTTCAATTAGTTTTCAAGTATGTATTTTAAACTTCAAGATAATTTTAGATTTTTGCTCAGCTTTTCTTTGTTTTTCTTTGATTTGTGTTTGATGGAATGCTTTTTTAGTCATTTAATTTACAGTTTATTCATTTATGATAATAACCACAGGCTCTATGACAAACATTATAATGGACAAATAGCACGAGATTTGTCTGATCATTTATCCTGAAGCCTAGATTTAGATCAGCAGGAACACCTTACACTGATAAAGGGTGCTTTGGGGGATCTTCTCAGAAGTTCTAGTGGTTGGTTCTGACCCTGGACATCCAATGTACGTATCAAGAACACGTTAGGCATTGTCTTTCTTTGACTGTAATTTCTGCATTATTATTCTTATTTAGGTTGCTAATATTTTGTGACATCAGATCAGCAGATAAAGTGCTGGGATCCCTGGGAATGCTCCATTTAATGTCCTAGATGTCCAGAGAACACAAGGATGGAAAAAATCATTCAACTAAATGCAGTATGTTGGTTGCTAAAACAAATAAGGTTTCTAACCAGTAGGAGCTCCATCCGCTCTGGAAGCTGGTTTGAAACTGAACGCCTAGTGAGCCGTCAATTTATATAGGGTTGGAACCAGAAAGGTGAAGTCAGGAGTGTTGCATGGAAGTGTCCTCGTGTTGGCTTCTCCTCCATTCAAAATCGGGAAACAGACCTGTGGTTAGTGGCCGAATGATACCCTCAGTCTTCCCCAATTTATACTTGGTTCAGCACCTGCAAGACACTGCAAAATGACACATCATTGCACCACAATTTTGTTTGGTGGTGTTTTATGGGCACCACCATATTACTTACAGAAAAGATTCCATTGCTAGGATCTGTGATATTATCACACCGTTTCTACCAAAACTGACAGCACACATTCACTCTTGTCAGAGTTATGCTAAAGCAAAGGAAGTGACTTGTAAACCTAGATTACAGAGTACAGTTGTTTTGTTCCACACCAGATTGCAATTGATGTGTTCACATCTAAATGAACGAACCAGACTTTCAAGGAAATTGTACCAGCAAAAAAGTCACCAAATGAACTATATGTGTAAACGTGTTTAGGAACTCCGATCTTTAGTGAAAGTGCTTCTGAATTGGGACTAAAACTATATTTACTTCATTGTCAAAAAAAAATATTAAAATCAGGCCATTTGGACTTACAGGATTCAAATGATTACAGGAAAGTGATTCATAATAAGGACACCCCAATCAGGTTTTTTAGGGTTGATACCGATCACTAATTTGGCCGATTCCAAAGCCAACTTTTTTTTTTCTTCATCCCTTTAAAAAACTGTTTACACTAAGCTCTTGCAAACCTGACACAGAGAAGTCTTATGTTTTATCTTAAAGTTCTAACTTTGATATTTTTATAATTAAATTATAAACCACAGGTGTTAACTGTTCATTTTGTATTAGCACAATGAAATTCTGCAGACTTATTGTTCAGTGGTCTTAAAAAAATTAAAATGAATAGAATTCCCATAAAAGAGCATACTTTTTAAATAATAAAATATTACAGAAAAGATTTACCAATAATGTATATGGTATAAAAGAAGATAAAATGTTTCTCATAATTATAAGATGTCATATTGTTTAATTTCTTCTGCAGCTGTGTTGTCCAAAATTCCCAAAGTTCTACAGCTTTCAGTTTACTTCATAGAATAGTTCAAGCAATAGTGTGACACATGTTCAAATAATTCCACAATCTATGCTTCTTCATTTTAAAAAGTTTTAGTAAAATTCAAATCAAACCAGTTCACACAAAAATAGAGAAAAATTGATATTACAATGAAAAGAAACGTTCTTGTTTAAAGAAAGTTCTATTTAAGGCTTACTTATGTTGTTTCATTTCTCTTTAAGTTTGGTCATATTACGTGTAGAACGGTAAGCACAGTCAGAAAACTGTATGCCAATGTTCTTTTTTTAAACTAATCTATTAGTCAATGCCAGCAGTGAGACTACTTTGTAACTAACTTAATTAACACTCAGTTTTACAGCTATAGCTATGAAAGGTCCACAATCTAAGTAACTGTGAGAAACTGATATTCAATTGAAATTAAGAAGACACTTAAGTGTATTTAACATTAACTTTCTAAGACTGGCTCTTTCAACATATCTCAAACAAATCTTAATTTTAAAAAGTAGTTTTCACCATTTCTCTTTCTTTATACTTCACATATTGATTCAGTTAATTGATATTAACATATACATGCACTTATAGATTTTAATCATTTTTAATTATTAACCGCACTAGTTTTTTTGCTGTAAAAATATACATGTACTATATTTATACAAGTTTTAAACAAGAGTTAAAGATGCTAAGATTTGCATTGGGTGTGACAAGGATGGACAGGATTAGAAATGAGTACATTAGAGGATCAGCTCAGGTTGGACGGTTGGGAGACAAAGTAAGAGAGGCGAGATTGAGTTGGTTTGGACACGTGCAGAGGAAAGATGCTGGGTATATTGGGAGAAGGATGCTAAGGATAGAGCTGCCAGGGAAGAGGAAAAGAGGAAGGCCTAAGAGGAGGTTTATGGATGTGGTGAGAGAGGACATGCAGATGGTGGGTGTAACAGAACAAGATCCAGAGGACAGAAAGATATGGAAGAAGATGATCCACTGTGGCAACCCCTAATAGAAGAAGAAGAAGAAGACTATTTTTATACAAGTGTTTTTTTTTTTTTACTAGGGGGCTATGTCCCCTGCTCGCTTTGCTCGCCAACCCCTCCCCCCATTGTGAAGAGGAGGGCTGACCACACCCCAAGGAGACGTGATGGCTCCTCCGAAACCCCTCTTAAACGGTGATACAATGGGAAACAAATAACAATTGTTTTTTTTTTTTTTAACCTCTTCTTTGTTCGATCAGCTGCTAGCTTGCTGCTACTGCTGTGCCGCATGATCTGCATTTCGTGTGGCGCTTCAAACATTTAAAAGCCTGTACAGCACCTGTCCTTTTGTCTCACTACCTTGTCTCTCTTGTCCTCCAGACATCCTCAAACACAATGTGATCTCTTTTCACTGTTCCATTATGTCACCGAGTAATATTTTCCATTTGTTTGCGCTAATGCGATCTTTACTCTTATTTTTTTTTGAGGCTTCCAAATTTTCCTACTTCCATTATCTCTAATCTGCTCTGCATGTGTATCAAGGGACTTGCTTCCAAAGGTTGTAAGTATGACGTGACTTGTCCGTCTCGCGGGACATGAAAGTATCTCTCTGTCTCTCTTCAAAAGATCTCTCTTCCAAAGATGTCGCGTCGTAAGATTTTTTTTTATAATAGGGAGACAGAGTACCAGGCTAGACGTTCCTAATTTGTAAGGTGTTAGTTATAAATGATTTACCATTTTAATTCTGAAGTATTTATTTCCTACCAAAACATATGCTATATGACGCACACAAAGAAATAATAAATGCAACTCAAACCCTTAAGGCCACAAATCTATCAAATGTTCATAAGATGTTTTCAAGATGATGCAAGGCTGGCATGTTGAACAAGTTTACAAGTGAAACAGACTAATTTTGCTGTTAAGCTGGCAAGCCTGTTGCTTATGAAGCAGCAATTACAAATTGTTTATCTTTTCTTATTCTAATTAAAAATATGAACTGCTCAAATATGTCCAAGCTCAAACAAGCAGTGTCCATTTTAAAAAGGATAATAATAATAATAATAATAATAATTCATTACATTTATATAGCGCTTTTCTCAGTACTCAAAGCGTTATCCACACAGGGAGGAACCGGGAAGCGAACCCACAATCTTCCACAGTCTCCTTACTGCAAAGCAGCAGCACTACCACTGCGCCACCTGTGAAATGAAAAGGTCTGAATTCATTAAAAAAAGGTGTTCTTTCCGTTTATCTAATTGCACAAGACAACTCTTCAATTTCTTTTTTTTATGTTTATTACTCTCACTTTTTTAATGTAGAGGCTAATAATTCCAGTCTTCTCTCTCTCTCTGGTAAAGTTTACTAATGTTGAATCTCACGTAAAGAAGCATTACTGTAAAATTTAGAGAAGCAGGGGCTGAAAAAAAGCTTTTTTTTCTTTATATTCAGCCAATTTACAGATCACGATTGAGTGTTTTGTATTGAATATTGGTCAATTTAAATCGGCGGGCAATTGATCAGAGCATCACTAATTCAAAGTGCTAAACTTGAAATCAGAAGAACTGGTGTCATCAGGATCTCAGCCAACAGGAGGGAGGCAGGAAATAATGACAGAGAGAGAGAGGTTAGGAGCACACGCTGATACAGTGCATTGCTGCACCCACCACATGACAAACCAACTCAGGATCTGAGATTAGGAACCGAGTGCAGCCAAGCAACGGGTGACACCTCAGCACCACATTAGTTCAGAATGAGTGGAACAGTGTAAGGTTTTTTATGGTGACTGGAGTGCCAATTCTGTCACCAACCCCCAGGTTTTTTCCTGCAGGTTGGAGGGCCTACATCCAGGGCAGGATGCAGATTAACTTCATACCCAGGATGGAGCAATTGCAGGTTAAGGGCCTTGCTCAAGGGCCCAGTGAAGTAGAGTCACTTTTGGTGTTTATGGGATTCGAACCGGCAACCTTTCGATTGCCAGTGCAAATACCACACCAGAGAGACAGGGGTGCAAGACTTGTATTTGCCAGACACAGCGGGGCAGCTGTGCGTTTGTTTTGTTTATTTTATATGTTACTTTGATCATCTTTATAGATTTTTTCCTTCATTGCCTATGTTAATAAAATATTTGTATTATATTTCTCTCAGCCTCCTTGGTATTATTTTGGTTTTGAGTTGTTTTGAGATTGCTTCTATCTTCCACAATATGTTTGGACTTTTTGAACATTTATGTATGCCTTTCACGGTTAAATTGTTTACTGGCATGTTTTATACTTTTATTTGTATTATTACGTGCCTTCTGGTTATGACACAGTCTATATTGTAGTATATCAAAATACAGCATACTTCATTTCACAGATTTTTAATTAGCTACCACACATTCACAACCTGACATCTATAAAGCAAAATGAAAAAGAAATCAGTAATAAGAAAAAATGTTTCTGTATTCAGTTATACACTGTGCGTTAAATTGATCTACCCAGGATTTGAGTAAAGATTGATAGAAAGAGAAGAATTGCTATGTTCACACAGAAGTTGATCAGGAGGGTGATGTCAATTTTCAAACCCGTGGTGCCGTCATCCCTGAAGTTCAGAGTCTGACATGTAGGTGACGTGCTGTGTATTTGAACTGCAAATGCAGTGTTGCTATTGAGACTTCAACAGCAGAAAGAGGGCGGCTTATAGCGTGCAGGCTCCACTGACACTCTAGTAACTAGAAAAAAACTGACACAATCAAATATTTATTCCTTATGCCTTGTAGTTATTCACCTTTTTAACTTTGATGTCCTTTGTGAAGAACCCTTTCAAACTGTTTGTGCCTGTGATGATGCATTGAAAAAGGACAACAGTTGAGATTCAGTAGCAGAGGTTCAAGTCTGAGTCAGAGGCCAGTCAGCTAGCAGGTTACAAGTAATGTGGAGCCCTCCTGTTATGCTAAAGAGAGTTAGTTACCTGTAAAAGAAGACAGTTCTTTTGAAAACTTGGACAGTGCGTTCACTGGGTCTTCCAGTGTAAGGAATAGTCATAAATTGCTATGTGAAACCAACTGGAAATTTTCAGATAGTAAGCAATGGTTTTAGAGTGACAAGTATTAATATATAAGAGAGTAAATATTAGAATGAACCTGGGTATTTAATGCACATGGTGAGCACAACCTGGGAAGAAAAATGTAAGGAGGTAAATATTGCCAGTCAGTGGTACTTAATATCATGAGATGTTTGGGAAAGAGAAGATCATAGGACAGTCAGCAGAAATGAGACATGAAAGAAAGGCTAGCATATCAGGTCAGGTCAGGTCAGGTTAGGGAACATGCACTGGTACAGTGCATTGCCGCACCCACCACATGACAAAACAGCTTGGGATTCTGGTTAGTAACTCCCCCCAGGCAGACACACGGTCCAGTCCCACCCCTTGAAAATGACAATCTATCTGCTGCAGGCAGGTGTGGGAATCCCCTTTGCCTGATCCTGCTGCTTGGATCCTCAACAATGAAATCCTGCAAGCCGGATCACCAACAGATTGGCACCAACATGCTACAATACTACAAAATATACAGATGGGAATCAAAAAACCTTTTGGTTTAAATTCAGGTTGACAGCTTCTCATATTAATTTCTGGGCTTGTGTATTTCCCTTCAATGATCCCTCTCTACTTGTACAATATGTTAGCTAAGGGAATATAATTGCAATAATGATAATAGGTATTTTTATATCATGACTTGATAACACTGTGGCAAATGGTACTGTCATAGAGAGCCATAAATCTAAGTCATTATGTGGAACTTGTGCTTTCTCCTCGTATCTGTATTTTTTTACCTCCCACATCCAAGAAACATACATGTTAGGTTAATTTTCAATGCTAAATTTGACCAGTATGAGTGAGAATGGGCAAGTGCATGAGTGTGCTCTGTGATGGTGCCCCATCCAATGTTGATTCATACCTTGTCTTCAGTGCTGCCAGGAAAGACAATGTTGTCCTAAAATGGATAAATAGGTAAAAAAAAAAAAAGCAAAGGAGCATAGAATAAAATAGAGAAGAACAGAATCCAGCATCATGGATTTGAATCCTACATGCAGTCAGTGAGCACGTTTACATGCATACAGATAACTGGGATAAGGTGAGTAACCTTATTAAGGCAGAAACCTAATTTCTTAAAAAAAAACTGTTTACACCTATGAATCAACTAATGGAGTTCTTTCTTGGCAAAATACTTTCAGTGTCATTAAGCTGTTCAAAAAAGTGTTAAATATCAACATTGGCTTCCCTGAATCTGAAAACAAGCATGAAGCCTGTGTCTCCTGAGATTGTGCTGTTGAGCTTAGCACTGTATGTTCATCTCATTAACATGAATTTAGAGATTTCTGAAATATTAAGACAGAATATTTCAACCAGGAGAAGGAGTAATGCAATTGTCTGAGCATTTGTCACAGAAAATATATCTTTGTGGACGCTTTCACCATTTTTTACCCGCGGCTGCTGGATGCATGTGAGAAGCAAACACTGGTGGGAAAGAGTTCTTTTGAAAGAGTTTACCAACAATGAATAGAGGGAAAACTTCAGGATTTCAAGGAGTGCATTTGTAAAATTGAGCAGTAAGTTGAGCAATATAATGGCCAGAAGTAACTGGCCAAGGACATGCATAGACTAACAGTAAGACAGACTATGAAATCCTTAACTGCAACCAAAGGTTTACATAGCCACATAATTGGGTTGCTCATGGAGAAAACTACATGTGTTAACCCAGTTTCTCTGACACCAATATCCCAGTTTCCCTCATGGCATTTTTGAAACCTGGTTTCTGTGAATTAAATGGTTATTGATGCGCATATTTACTGTTTATGCAAAATATGTACATTCTTCTCATGTCTTAGTTGTTGTAGTAGAAGCAGCAGTAGTATTCTCATAAACAAGAATCAATTAAAACATATAATTCTTTTTTAGAAGTGTGGGTTCAGAAGACCCTCTAACATTATCAGATCCCTCCAGAGTTTTGTGCTGCATTTGTCTTTGGATATTCAGGTTTTCCCATTTTCCTCCCACGCTGCAAATACTTACATCAGTAATGAGAGCATGTTTGAAAATATTATGTTATAGTCAAATCAGGATCACATTCTGCCTCAACGCCCTTGAGATGAGATATGTCTCTGAATCTAAGCCAAGTCACTGACTGTGTGCAATTAACGCATTTTCTCTCATTGGCACATTTCATTTCTCCTAATATTCTGGTTTCCATATCTGAATTATTTGTGGCACTAAATTGTCCTGTTATTAGTGAGTGAGTGTGTGCATATATGCACCATACAATGGATTAGTGTCTAATCCAGGGTATCTTCCTATATTGCGCCCAGTGCTACTAGGATGTGCTCCAGACCTATACAATCCTACAATTAGATTAAGCGCATTTGATAAAACGTAAATTTATTCTTCTTCTACTTCCTTTTCTTCTTTTCCCACTTCTATGTGGGGTCATTGTATCTGATCAGCCTTCTCCATACAGCTCGACCCTGCATCTCCTCACCAGTCAGACTATTTTCCTTCAAAGCTTTTTTACTTTATTGATCCACCTCCACTTTGTCCTCCCTCACTTGCTGCTTACCCCATACTTCCATTCCCATCACTCCTACACCCACATATTCATTGTCTCTCCTCATCACATGTTCATACCACTTCAACCTCCTTTCATGTACTTTTTTACATCTCTCTCCCACTTTTGTTCTACCTCTGATTGTCTCATTTCCTACTCTGTCCTTTTTTGTAACTCCACACATCCATCTCAACATTCTCATTTCTGACACATTTAACGTCTTCTCCTGTGCTCTCTCTACTGCCCATGTCTCAGTCCCAAACATCATTGCTGGTCTTATGATTGTCTTAAAAACTTTGTCTTAACCTTTGCTTTAATTCTTTGATCACACAATACTCCTGATACCTTCTTCTAATTGTTCCATCCACACTGCACTCTATGGGTTATCTCTGCATCTAGTTTTCCATCTTGAGCTACCACTGATCCTAGATATTTAAATGTATTCACTCATTTCAATAGCTCTCCATGCAGGCTGACATCTGGATTATTATTTATTTTAATCCCTCTATCTTCCAAAGATTATGATAATATATAAATTGATTGAAAAATTAATTAATGAGCAAGTTCACTGACACACATGGAAAGAGAAGTGCATGATATGATGGTTAACACTGCGACATTTACCTGTCCTCTTTATCCAGTGTCACACACATGCGCATGTAAGGCAGCTAAAGGGCTCAAAAGAAGGTAATTCCCGGTCGGATCAGGAGGTGGTAGAGTGCACTGACCCTTTTGCTTTTTTCCCAGCTGACCAATTGCGGGAAATTCTACCTGGGCCCTTGAACGTCAATTCCGGTTCCACCCCTGAAGACATCATGTCCTCCCTCCATCTATAAAACCCACTATTTCTGTACCAAACCTCAGTTCTGTTTTGGATTCTTGTCTGTAAAGACCATTTTCTTTCAACCTCTTCGATTTAGCAGCCATTTTTCAAGTATACGGGAGACTGCCCCAAACCTCTTTCTGTGTCGAGGCTCAATTATTTATCACACCGGTGTGCCACAGTTTCCCCCCATACCCTAAAGACTTGCATATTAGGTGTGTTGGTGACCACAAACAAGCCAAAAATAACTGAATGTGGGCATGTGGTGCTGTAACAGAAGAAGGTTGTATTGAATATAATGTATAGATAACTGTCTAATACTGAATAGGCCTGACTTTGTTGTTGAAATAATATTTCTGAAAATTTACAAAGTAAATGTTATCATAATAGGTTCCATGTAGCTTCTCTTCAGCTCTAGTAGGGAAAGTGGAATCATATACTGTACATATTAGCATAATATCTTTAAAGTATTTTTTACATTTAAAAAGTTGCATTATTCTGTATTTCCAATGATAACTAATGAAACATGGTTTAGAAAACTATGTTTAAAGCATATCATAATCCCCCTGATATGTGTTTCCCTATCTTGATAAAGCTATTAAAGCACAAATTTTCCAAAAACAATTTCTCACTTTTATTTATTTATTTTTTTCTTTCTTTTGGTTTGCTACGATTTGCCTGGAGAGTCTCATTAAAAATGAGCCTTGGTTGCCAGGGTGAATAAGAAGTTGGTTTTAGCGCGTGAAACAAATCAATTAATTAGTAGCAGAATCGAATGGAAGTCCCTTCAGGGGCAACATGGGCTGCATTGCTCTCTGAGCCGTGGTTACCCTCAATTGTATGAACTAAATCATTGTAAATGGATGAAATCAGCAGAATAATGTTCTACATGGTAATAAACATTAAAGAGTATTCCACAGAAAGAGGAACAGTAAATGATTTTCTTCTCCTGTACGTTGTAGAGTCTCCCTCAGTATATGCAACCTAACTACTTGTCAGGAAAATTGATGAAGTACATCTTGATCAGGTACTCTTGGCTACATGAACATATTTATTATGTTTTTGTCTGCAGAAAGCTCAATCCTACTGCATTAAATGTCAGGTGATGCTGATGAAAAAATCAATGTTGTATTCTGCCATGTATTTGGAGTTGAATGAGATTATGCTCAGTATTTTTTACATCCCTGCCCAGTCACTATCTGTGTAGAGTTTCCATTCCCTCCAGGCTTTTTCTCAGGTAGCCTAACTTCCTTGCACGTCCCAGAGATGTGCAATTTAAGGTTAATTTAAGGCACTAAGTGAACTCCATGTGAGTGAGTTTGCTTGTGTCCTGTGACAGTCAGGTGCCTCATTCATAGCAGGTCCCTGTCTTACACGTAATGCTGCCGGAATTGGCTGTGGCACCCTAAATTCCTGAGTCCCAGGAAACAAATGAATAAATGAAACAGCATTTTGAAGAAATAGGGAGGTCTGTGATTCCTTCCTGTGACCTTTCAGAATTGGGTCAGTTACTCTGGTAGAACTGAAAGGCACAGAAATCATCCTAATATATTCTGAGGGCTCTTTACTATCCAAGGGAAATGGCTGCTCAACTAGGTTAACTGTGAAGCTTTAAAGGCGTGCAACATAATCTGAGAGCCGACACAAAATGAAGTAGGTCATCTCTTTGGTTGGTGACCGAGGGCTTTGACGTGTAAAATGCACCGAGCTGAACAGGCAGAAGGATGAAGTTTACAGCTTGTCATTAACCCACAAGATTATCTACCACAGCCACACTAGGCAAATGGATCATTAAAAATTCAAACATGTTAAAATGTATTTTTATGCACATGAAAAACCAATTTAAAAAGTGGTAGTGTAAGCACTTAGTAAGGAAGCCACTGGCTTTAACAAAGAAAACATTAAAGGCAGTTAACATAGTGAGCTTCATTAAGCAGTTTTTGAAGGAGATCAAGAACATGTGTCTGGAAAGTAAAGCACTGCTTAGCCAAATTTTGTCTAATCACAATCCCCGTCCTTGGATTGCTCAGTTCAGCAGCTATCTGTCTGAAATTTTCTTGATTATAATAAACCCTAGATAACAAAAGCTAGATTTTTCTGATTGTTATGTGACTCCTTTTTGTTTAACCCCTCACACAATGAATCACAATGCTGTGAAAAATAATTTTCTCCTTCCTGATATCCCTTTTCTGCATATTTTACACAATGAATGGCCTCAGACATTTAGACAAAGTTCAGTATTGGAGAGAGAGAACACAATACAGTCTTTATTTAAATCATTATTGTACTTCTTTTCTTCAAGGAGCAAAAAAGTAATAATTGTTACTAAATGCAATTTTATATAAGTCTTTCACATCACAATTGGCGAATTTTTAGCCCACCCATCTTAAGCAGGACTATTTAATTCAGGCACACTGGTTGGTTGGTAAGTCTTAACTGCTCATTTCAGGTTCTGCTAGAGCACTTCTGTTGGGTGCTAGTCAGGACTTTGGCTTACTTTCTTCTGAGCCACTCAATTGTAGAATTGCTTTTGATGTTTTGGGTCATCGTCCTTCTGCATAACCAAGTTATGCTATAGTTTCAGGTCACAGATGACCTTAGAAGTGTTCTGGTGAGGTGCAGAATTCATGGTTCCTGTAATTATGGCAAGTCCTTCGGGTCCAGAGGCAAATCATTCCCACAACTTCATACTACCACCCTGTGTTTTATTCACTCATGCAGCATTTTCATGCAACGCTCATTTTCCTCACAACCGTATATCATATAGTATATGTATTAGTGCTGAGTAGCGATTAAAATTTTTAATCGCGATTAATCGCAGACAATCACAACAATTATATTGTTATGTGCAAAATTCAATAATGAACTCAAGTAGTCTATTGCATGTATTTGGTTTGCAAACACTTTAAACAAATAAGGTGCTTTGTAACAGCAATATTCTCTTTACATAGTAGCAGTTAAAATATTTCTTGTAAATCTCGATGTAAACATTAATGTAATCAAATCAAATATAAAACCAAAGTTATTTGCCACTGCCAGACCATTAACGTTTTATCTAGTTTGTTATAAAAAACAAGTGTTACCCTCAGAGTCCAGAGCCACGATCACAACATTATAACAGGCACCTTCTGAGCAACAGCAAGTTAACATTTCTAAAACTGTTTTCTTTTTTATCTGAACAGATACAAGCAGACACATTTTCTTTTATCAGGGAGCGGCATAAACAGTCTATGTTCAGTAGCAACTCTTTGAGGGCTAATATTTTTTCCAAAAAAGCGCACAAAGTAATGGTTTCACACATAAATCAACATAAAACATAAGTTGCTGCCTGTTGTGTCTGCTTTCATAGCCTGTTTGCAGTTTGTGGCAGCAGCGGCTGCGCAGTGGGGCTCGATGGCCAGCAGGAATGCACGGTGGGCTGGCTGTCTTTGTGAGACAGGTGCATGGGGGTGGCATTTGCAGTGAGACACAATATGGTTTGTACCTCCTGTCATCGTTAAGTGACTGTCCTCCCAGGCGAACATTGCCATAGGTTCATCAGCTACACGAACGTGTTCAGCACCACGATCAGCTGATGCCGGTACCTCACTTTCGTCCAATAGTCCAACAAATCAGAGTCTGTTTCAGCAATAATACGAAAAAAGTCATCCACGGATTATTTTGCTTTGAGCATTCACTTTGGTATCTCTCCACATGCCATTTTAGAAGCTGTTTGCTCTTTGCTACTCATGCACGTGCAGGGAATCGAGGACAAATCAACAAAGCTAACTTTCCTTCTAGCAAAAGTATATTGAAAAGCGCTGTAACAAGAAGATCACTGATCTCTATCGAATGCTAGCAAGACTGAGGCTTTCAAAATAATAATAATAACAAAAACTGCGTTAACATGCGATAAAATAATTGTTGCCAGACACGATAATGCATTAATTGCCCAGCCTTAATATATAATTTTTTTAGCCTTCATTAAGAGAATACAACAATGATACTCTCATGTCAATACAAACCATTTACCGTGAATATGTCAACAAAAATACATTATATACATCTGCCTCGCTAACAACAGTAGTGATTCAGTTGTGTTTTAGCAGTTGACAAGCCATGCATGTGATGCAATGGCAGTGCAGCTGTCTCCCAGAAAGGGGGTCACGAGTTTGCATCCTGTGTTCTCCATGTGTGAAATATTGTTTTAACAAAATATTCCACCATGACCAGACAGCAAGCAAAGCGAGGGGGCTTGGGCTACCATAGGCAGCCTGAGGGGCACACTCCCCTAGTTGTAGGTAGAATGTTCTTACCATTGAATGTTGTGTTTTCTAGGCATAGTGCCATGTAAAGAGTGCTTTCTTTAAATATTCTGTCAATAAAACATTGTTTCAAAAGGCTTGGGGATCAAACAGATGTTGTTCTGTAAATGCTTGATGATCATTTATGTTACTGTTGGATGGTAGGGGCTTTGCCTTTGTACTCTCCCATGAATCCCATTATTACTCAGTCTCCTTTTTATTATGGAGCCATGAACACTGACATTTGCAGAGGCTAAAGAGGCCTGCAGTTGTTTGGGTGTTCTTCAGGGGTCTTCTGTGATTTCTTAAATGAGTCATTTCTGTGCCCTTGGGGATTCACCACTGTTCCAAATGTTCTCCATTTACAGTCATGTGGTAAAGCAGTCAAACGACATGCACTTCAGAACAGGCCATTCACCTGAAATTAAGTACATCTGGGCCTGGCCAGTACTTGAATGGCAGACCAGTCAGAAAAAGCTTGGGTTGCTACCGAAAGAGGTGTTGGTGAGGCCAGCAGGGGGCATTTACCCTGTGGTCTGAATGTGGATCCCAATGCCCCAGTGCAGTGACAGGTACACTGAGCTGTTAAAAATGGTGTTGTCCTTGTAAAATTGAGGTCTTGACTCTCTGTGGTCATAAAAGATCCCTGGGCATCCTTCATAAAGAGTAGGGTGTCTCTCAATATCCTGGCTAAATCAGGATATTGTGGCTAAATCAGGAAATCAGCCTAGTCATTGTGCCCTAAACCCCCCAAAATTAGCTATCTCACCCTTCACCACCTAACAGCTAATGTGTGGTGACAATACTGGCACAAAATGGCTGCCATCGCATCACTCAGGTGGATACTACACACTGGTGGTGATTGAAGTGGCTCCCCCACTCACTATATAAAGCACTTTGAGTAGTGAGAAAAGCACAATATAAATGTAAAGAATTATTCTTAAGTCCCAGACCCTTAGGAGTGGCTTTGTGACCTTTTTCTGATTGGTAAGTTTCAACAACTGTTTTCGTCATCTGTGTCCATATTTATCAGAAGTCTCAGAATAGAAAAATGGGCCTAACTAGCTCAAAATCTCAAATTGATTCAAATTTGGCCCTACTTTTACAAGTATGAGAAATTGCATTTTATTAGTTTTCCTAATTTAGAAAACTACTACTAAATTCACCAGGCTTTACGAGAGCTTCTGAGGTGTTCTAACTCACTAGAAGCTGCCAGAAGATGTTGTTCAGGCAGAGATTAGCATACACATTCCAGGAGAGGTAGAATGCTTTGGGAACATTGGACAACAATGAACAGTGAAAAGATATCAGTGTAACGCATCTTGTACACCAAATGATTGCTGTAGGACAAAATTAAAGTGTTGATAACATTATGTTTTTTGCCCATGAGGTAAAGGCAGCTTTGCAATACAAATGATTTGGGTATGCCATTTCTTAAATTTTGCACCAAACTTTAAATGCATTTCCAACACGTGAAGAAATACACAGATTTATAAATTCCCCAACCACTTCACATGAGGTAATGTTAAAGCAAGCTGCATTAATGCAAACTGTTGTTTTTCCTGGAATTGCAGATGTGATTGACAGCACACACATAAAAGTCATTATCTTGATGATGGATGAGCATGCATGTTTGACAGTTTCAGCACACAGGTGGTCATAGATTCATAGGATGTTGTTGTGAAGTGGCCTGGTTCAAAAAATGACTGTAGAGTACTCAGTGAGAGTGGCAGAAACCTTTTATTTGAACATAATCATGTCCACCCTGGATGTCGGCTTTCTTGCATCAACTGAAATCTAAACTCAGCAAATGTCGCTGTATTTTATTTTATGCGTATAACTATGGGATCATACTATTATTATCTATCTATATATATAAAATTCTTTTCACGTTTGAAACGGAAATTACGTATGACCACGCCATATGGAAATTACGTATGAAACGGAAATTACGTATGACCATGCAATATGGAAATTACGTATGACCACAGAACATATTATAATACAGGAACTAATCACTTCGTTTGTGGACGCCATTTTTATATCATCTTTACGAATTGTTTGTATTTGTTTGAGAGTTATTTGACTGATATTGAAAAGAAGTAAACACAAACACGCCGATCTATCTCATAGAAGTGCGCCCCGCGTCGCCCTCTCCCAGCCCTCCTCTCTCGACTACAGCGCTGAGCCGTCTGCCACTAGGCACGTTCTGAGAGAGAAGTTTTATTTATTCGTCAACGTGACTGTCGTGGAAACTGCCACATTGTAACTTTTTTTTAGTTGGCAGTACTTGATAGTAGAAGAGATGAGGAAAAAAGCTTTGTGTCTTTCTACTTTTTAACTGCGCTGTAAACAATGTGAAGACGAGACCGCCTTCAGCGGCGAGCAGTCGTGACAACAAAGTGGACGCTGGGAGGCGCGGAATGTCGGGCTGCTCTGCCGTGTCGAGAGCTTCACAGTTTTGGGCAGCATCCTCTCTTCTCGCACTGTTTGTGACACTTCAAATGCCCCGTCGGCTCCTGGGAGTGTGGAAATCTTTGCGAATGAGTGTAATCGGCGACATCGAAGCAGGACTCTGTTTGTAAATTGCCCTGCACGACTACTTACTGTCCCTTAAGGCGAGTTCGGGTCACTAAAACCCCGCGACATTCAAGGTTGCTTTTGTGATGAATTATTTTAAGAAGTAAATCACAGACACGTAGTGCAAGGTTGTCAGGCAGAAATTTGGACGATCACATAGAGAATGTAATTTCTATACCACAATTGTCGTGTAGCGCCTTTCACAACGGATCTACTACCGAGAGATGATCCAAATACATTTTAGCTGCTGTTAGTGCTACTTACCTGTTGTGTTATAGCGCCTTTAAAATGTAGTTTACCCGAAACCACTCCAGTGTTGCTCAATGTATCTTTACTTCTTAAATGTTAATGTTTTACTGTTTAATAACTTATAGACTACATTTTATTTTTTTTCCTTGCACTCAGTGAGCGAAGCCACTGGGTAATCAGCTAGTTATTATTATTATTTTAGTGATGAAGCCTTAGCATCAGTAGCAAAAAAGTACAAAACATCATCATGATTTCCAAGGAACCTACTGTATAAAACACCTTCATGAGCACCATTTTGCATCTCGAGGTGTATTGAAATTATGTAATTTTTTTCTCAGACATGACCTCCTACTCCTCACTGGAAGTGAGTGCAGGACACTTCATGACTAGTTCTCATGTTCTCATCTGGAGTAGGAAAAATTTTTCTCCTAATCAGACTTTTAGTGCAGTTCCTAGTAGTAATTTTGAGATGCTTGATAAATGCAGGCACAGTTCTGGAATTTCCTTGGATCGAGGTATAGTGTTCTTTTGGAAACCTTGAGGTGACTGCTTCACTCCCATGGTAAGAAGCAATATATTGTGAGATTTCGATTTTATAGGGCTGCCTGCAATCAGGTGTGGCTGTGTTTGGTCAGCTGAGTCTATCAATGAGCTGTGGTCAGGCTTTTGAGTGAGTAACTGACGGGGCAATTATCTTTCACATGGGCAGTATAGGTGTTGGATGACATAATTACTTAAATATATTAAGTAGCAGTGATGCTTTGTGTTAACTCTGTTTGGTTTCTCTTATCTTATACTAGCCACAGTACCTGTCAAAGATAGCAAATATTTTTTAATTATTCTATTCGCTATCTTTTGCCCTACATGAATCTTTAACATCTTTACTCTGTATTTACATGTGTGAATGTGTCTTCACTGGTACTCCCTTTCTCAAGTGTGTTCCCATAAAGCCTGCTTCTCAGATTCTTTCATTATTTTCAAGGCACCTTAATTACCTGTTGTCCCTTTTTTATATTGCCATCTTTGAAGGCAAGTCTCTCAGTATGCCTCGTATGCCTTTACTCCACCTTGTGCGTCTCACCTCCGCATTTCCTCATTCGTCACGTCACCAAAGCCAAACTAACCAATCACACCAAAGCAAAACTGACCATTCAGATTGCTCAGAGGAACTGGACACATACTGTAGACCTTGGTGTTTTATTTTATAGTACATTACATTTTATGTAAAGATCTTGGGATATTCATTGTGGTAAATATACAAAAACTAGCTATGCCCCGAGGTGCCGTCCATGTAGAACTGAAATAGGACAGTGAGGAGGGCCCTGCCCGGCTCCCTACTCTTGACGTCACGCTTACCCCCAGTGGCGTAGCGTAGTGGGGGCGGCAGGGGGGGCCCGCCCCGGGCGGCACTTTTAGGGGGCGGCAAAATTTCACAATAAATAATAATAATATCTTGTAAAGATTTGAACCATACCTAAATAAGGGGGCGGCGGAATTTTCCTCCGCCCCGGGCGGCTGACACCCATGCTACGCTACTGCTTACCCCTCCCGTCGACCCGCTGTGTGCCTTTCAGATATGTACAAATAAATCGGTAGTTGAGCGAATTATTATACTTAGCATGATGAGAGAGGTCGCAAAATCAAATTATAGCAAAAAATCCAATCTCAATCCGTTAAGTAGTTCTCTCATGAAAAGTGGACAGACAAACATACAGACAGTCAGAAAGAAGTTGGATTTTACATACTGTATAGAGAGATAGGGAATGTCAGGAAAGGGACATAAACCTGTTCACAGCACTGTACATTAAGAGAAATAGGTCAGACATCATCGTGCTGGGACTTAGTTATTTTTCATAATGCAAGACTGCAATGTTAGGCAAGAAGGGATGTCTCATTTCACAAGACATAAATGTACCGCTTACCTGGAAAGCTGTATTGAAAGAGTTCTATTAAACTGCCAAAGCTATAAATTTATCATCTATTTATTTTTGGCTCTTAGTAAGCCAGAATTGTTTTCAGTTCTACACAATTAACTCTGGAAAGCTTTTGGGTCCCCTTTATTTATATATATACTGTATTTCTAATCTGTGGTTCTCTTATTTTGACATACTGTAATTTAGTCTGTTAGTCTGGGATGTAGTACTGGCAATCAGAAGGTTGCCGGTTCGAATCCCATAAACACCAGAAGTGACACTACTCCATTGAGCGCTTGAGCAAGGAATGCTTCATCCTGGGTATGACATTAATCTGCATTCAGCCCTGGAATCCAGGCATTTCCAGGCAGATGGCGCAAGTGCATTGAGAAGGGTGGAGACTACATTGAGAAATGACATTATCAGTTTTGTTAAATTTCGTTCCATTTTCTAATAAATCCCATTTTGTAACTTTAGCTTGACTCCCCTTCGTATATATAAGATATTTCAGTTTTTGATTTGTAATAAATTTGCTCTCTTTCTGAAAACATGTTTTCATTTTGTCATTATGGGTTTTTGAATGTAGATTGATGGGCAAAAATGGGAAATTTATCTATTTAAAATTAAACATACAACACAATAAATTGTGCATAAAGTGGATTGGTCTGAATACTTTTTGAATCCATTGTATTTATTGTCAAAAACACACTTTATTTCAAACTCATCGGAACAAGTCTTGAAACAGATCTTAAAGGCACACATGAAAATGGAGTCAATGTCAACAACAAGTCAACTCCATTATTCTCTTGTCAGATTCAATAAAATTCAAAGACACCTTCCTCAGATTTGTACTCTTGCAGAACGGCAGGGACATAAATCCTACACACAGATATGAAAGCCATAGAAGGCCTTCTTGTGTGAGAGAAACCAGTGCTTATAAATACTTTTATCACAGTGAAATATGGCATATTAGGGCATTCTTGTGATTTAAGTCTATATGAAAGTGTGTTTCCTTTGTCAGAGTGTCCAGGGAGTGCTTTGTGGGCTCTACGCAGGTAGGGAATTGGGGACAGAGAGTGCTGTGACAAAAGTCACTAACTTCTTTTCCCTGTTTAAACCCCAAAGTGGAGGAGGACATCCAGGAAATCTGCTGACATCATTTCAATTTCAGACTCTTGAAGTCCTGTCCTTTCCACCCCACACACTATTTAAGAGACAGTCGGACTAAAAACTGAAGGAAATGGGTCCTCACTCTCAGAAGATTGGCTTTTAGGCTGAAAAAGCTCTAACTTACACCAAATGTCCTTTTTTCCTAATTTTGGTTGCAACCACCTCATCACCAATAAAGAGGGAATCCACAACAGACTTCCAACACTTTATCTGTGTGTCACTTATCTTTTCACAACTTTCCACCAAAGTATCCCTGGTAAGTGAAGACACAGCTTCATCTGTCCCAACATACACAGAAAGAATGATGTGGAAGCAGTGGTAGCTGTAGCAAGTGCATGCAGACATCATCAGCCAAATACATGCCCAAACTGATAAATGTGAACTAACTCTTGAAAATGAGGCAATGTACAAAGTGATACATACACAAAAACACTTTTTAATCTGCCTGCTAAAGCAAATTGCATCTCAAAAACACATTTTGTTTTTTTAAGGAAACAACCAATTTGGAACAGAAATTGATCTTTGTTTAAGAAAGTGTTTGATAAGGTCCCAAATGAGAAGTCAGACATGAAACTAAAAGAAGTGGGAGTTCAGGGTGTTATTTGTAGATGGGTGGAAAATTGGCTCAGACACAGGAAGCAGAGGGTTGTGGTGCGAGAAACCTCATCAGGTCAGTGCTAGGGCCGTTGCTATTTTTAATATATATAAATAACTTGGATAGGAATATAAGTGACAAGATGGTTAAGTTTGCAGATCATACCAAGATAGGTGGATTGGCAGATTATCTAGATTCTGCTGAATCATTACAGAGGGACTTGGACAGCATACAGGCTTGGGCAGATTTCTGGCAGATGAAACTTAATGTCAGTAAATATAACATATTTCAAATAGGAAGTAAAAATGTAGGTTTGAATACACAATGGAAGGTCTGAAAATCGAGAGTACACCTTATGAAAAGGATTTAGGAGTCATAGTGGACTCGACACTGTCAACTTCCAGACAGTGTCCAGAAGGCATTAAGAAGGTTAGCAGAATGTTAGGTGATATAACACGATGTGTAGAGTACAGTTAAAAGCAGATATGCTCAAGCTTTTCAATGCACTGGTGAGGCCTCATCTGGAGTACTGTGTGCAGTTTTGGTCTCCAGGCTACAGAAAGGACATTGCAGCACTAGAGAAGGTTCAGAGAAGAGTGACTTGATTGATTCCAGAGCTTCAGGGGATGAAATATGAGGAAAAAGATTAAAAGAGCTGAGCCTTTTCAGTTTAAGCAATGGGAGATTAAGAGATGACATGATTGAAATGTTTCAAATTATGAAGGGAATTAGTACAGTGGATCAAGACTGTTACTTTAAATGAGTTCATCAAGAATACAGTACCATAGTTGGAAACTTTTTAAAAGTAAGTGTTGCACAAACATTAAAATTTTTTTCTTCACACACAGAACCATAGACCCATGGAATAAGTGACCAAGTAGAATGATAGACAGTTGACCCTAGGAATGCTTAAAACTAGACTTGATGGTTAATTTATAAGAATTAAGTAGATAGAACTGACGAGTTGTTTGGCTGAATGGCCTGTTCTCATCTAGACTGTTCTAATGTTTTAAGATATGAATTGAAAGACCCACCATTCCAAAACCAACAGGTAAATGTGGTTGATTCTGTCAGACATTCATTAGCAGTTTTTCTCATCAACATTTTTTTTTGTTTTTAAGAAATGTTCTTGTGATCAGTTTTCTGGATGTGTATTATGACTGTGACACGTACTTCTTTTTCTTTCTGTCTCTCCACAGATAATCCAAAAGTGGTCCACTCCCCTAACCAGTCAGGCATGAAGTGGCAATGAAGGGGTACCATGTAAGCGGAAGTCTCTCTCAGCACTCAGATTCAGGGCCATGCCAATGTATCCCAGAGGACTGTGCCACACCTAGAGATTACATGCCCATTACACAAGACCCCCGTATGAACTTTGATCCATATCCAGTGCTTAACGATCATTATTTTCCACACTCCTCAGGCCGTGGGACTGACACGGTACCAGGTGGTGGTACTTTTCCTCGATCACATCTCAGTCAAAGTTTCGACCCATGTGAGGAATGCCTAGCTACATCAGCTCATCACCAAGCTTCTTTTCACCCCACTGTAGGAAAGATCCATCGACTCCCTCCCAGTCTTTTGGATCAGTTTGAGAAGCAACTCCCTTTCCATCCTGATGGCTTCCATACTCTACAGTACCAGAGAGCAGCTAGTGGGGAGCAGCGAAGTGAGAGTCCAAGCAGGATTCGTCACTTAGTTCATTCTGTGCAGCGACTGTTTGCAAAATCTCATTCCCTGGAAGCCCCGTCAAAAAGGGAATACAATGGCACTCGTTCTGATAGCAGAGCTGGAAGCAGGGGAGAAGAAGGATATGGACAGTCATCCTATTACCACTCACACCACCATGCCCCACGTCACAGCAAGAGAAGTAAAAGCAAAGATCGAAGGAGTGGTGAATTACGCCAAAGAAGTAAGACCGCTGGCTGGTGGAGCTCAGATGATAATCTAGACAGTGACAGTAGCTACCTGCTGTCTGCAGCAGGGCGAGGAGGATTACTTCCAATATTGGATGGAAAGGGAAAGGGACAGGGAGAATGCATAGGGTGTAGTACAATGGCTCAAGTAAGTGAAGGTGGGCATTCACTGAAACGAAGTGCGTGGTCTTCAATGACTGTGAGTCAAGCAAGAGAAGCTTATCCCGGACCTGGATTCACTTACGAGAAGGCCATGTCCCTTCAGGAATCAGGAAAGACCAAGGAAAGACCCTACCATTACCTTCAGGTAAATCATTATCCTCTTCAAACATTTAACTGGTATCTAAGTGCAAATCCATTGGCTTAATGGATTGAAAATTTTGGTTGCCCTGGTGATTCAGTGCTTAGACAGAGCACAATAATTAGCTTTAATATAACTGGATGAGAGCCATTTGACTCTCCGCCTGTCCAGTTCTGGTTGGTAATTGCCCTGTAATTTTGTTTTTAAGTGTTCTAAGGTTTGCTGTCCTGGATGAAATCACCATATTACTCTAACCGAGTGAGCAAAATCTGTTGGATGTTTTATTCTGGGCGGCACGGTGGCGCAGTGGGTAGCGCTGCTGCCTCGCAGTTGGGAGACCTGGGGACCCGGGTTCGCTTCCTGGGTCCTCCCTGCGTGGAGTTTGCATGTTCTCCCCGTGTCTGCGTGGGTTTCCTCCGGGCGCTCCGGTTTCCTCCCACAGTCCAAAGACATGCAGGTTAGGTGGGTTGGCGATTCTAAATTGGTCCTAGTGTGTGCTTGGTGTGTGGGTGTGTTTGTGTGTGTCCTGCGGTGGGTTGGCACCCTGCCCGGGATTGGTTCCCTGCCTTGTGTCCTGTGTTGGCTGGGATTGGCTCCAGCAGACCCCCGTGACCCTGTGTTCGGGTTCAGCGGGTTGGAAAATGGATGGATGGATGGATGTTTTATTCTGTCTTGTGAACGGCAATGAAGGTCTCAGAGTTTATTACACATTGTAGAAAACAAAATTTACAGTTCAGATCATTCCTGCAAATCAATTATATAAAACGGTGTGGTGGTCTCAGTTTTGAGGAGGTTTACTTCAAAGCTTCCTACTGCCTTGCGTCATTTTATTGGTGCCCCCCAAAAGAAGAATGCACAAAGAAGCACTGATCTTTTAAAGAAACTTCCTTAAAAATTAAACTATCACACTGGCAATCAGAAAATGCATCTGAGTGCCCATATGATAAGACACTGACATGCATGATGACTTCAAAAGAAATCTCTATGCGCACAAGAACAAGATGTGGGAGTGGGACCCTGTGAGGAAACTGGAAGTACTTACATGGGACATGAGAGGGCAGAAATTTACCCTGACCCTCTAAACAAGTAAATCTGGACAGGCAGGAGACCAGTTCACTTCCTTTAGGCTAGCAGGGGGCAGTAGAGAGCAGGGACTCGGGCATCCAGTACACAATGCGGTCATCTACAGTAATGTGACCCTGATGTTGAGAGTGACCTCAACAGTGTGTTTAAAGATGTTTAATGCCAGAGCTATGCAAGTAGAAATGCAGTGAAGCACCACCTGTAGAAAGAAGACATCAGGGAGAAGGAAGGAGGTAGAGCTGGAAGGTGGGGAGGCACACAGCTTTGGTGTGGTACTCGGGAGAGGAACAAATTAATTAACTAAACCACCTATTAAATAGGGAGGAGGAAGGGGCAGTGAGACGTAAGGTTTACACTTTACACTTTGTGTTTTCCCTTTTCTGACCACCCCCTGTTTTTTACTGTAAAATAAATTCACATATTTTGTGTTTGTAAGAATTATGAATGAATTAAAATCACTTCAGTTGTATTTGTTCCATGTCTCCTGACTCTCAGGTATGAAAAAACTCCCATGTATGATATATCCCATATGATGTGTCAAGCTTTTTGGGGTCCCCCTCTATTTTTGGTCCTGTAGATGATCAGAAGGACTTGAAACTGTGTGTGTCACATCAACCAACCATTAAAAATAAATCTAAATTTAAAGTCAATGTATGTCACAAAATTACACAATGGTGTCCTGTCTTCCTAGAGCCATGCATTGTCTTGGGAGATGTTAAACTTTGGTGTTTGGATTTATGTGCATATCAGAGTTGGGAAGTTGAAGTAGTCAAATATTTTACAATTCCAAATTTGGCCCACTTTTTGGATAATTTTCAACCTCAACCCGAAATTTAAAAAGTCATTGCTCTGGTGGAAATGCTAGATGTTCTGGCATCAGATGAAAAATCTTTAGACTTTGTCTCACGGTTCAGAGAGCTAATAAAATGCTTTGCGATGGTAAATCTGACTATGTCACATATTCCACAAGCAGATTTCATAGATTTGGTCAATTTTCATCTTTCCAATGTGATAAAATATCATCTAAAGTTTGTACCAATTCCATCTTCACAATTAAATCACACCCATTGCAAATCTTAGCATCTTTAATGCCACCTCCAGCTCTGTCTACTGTTTTTTGGTCAGTGCCATTGTCTCTAACCCATGTAACACAGCCGGTCTCAGTATTGTCCTAAAGATCTTCCCTTTCATTCTTGCTGCTGTCACAAATTATTCCTGACACTCTTCTCCACCCATTCCACCCTGCCTGCACTCTCTTTTTCACCTCTCTTCCACAATCCTCATTACTCTGTACTGTTGATCCCAAGTATTTAAACTCATCCACCTTCACCAACTCTACTCCCTGCATCCTCACCATTCCACTGACCTCCCTCTCATTCACACACATGTATTCTGTCTTGTTCCTACTGACCTTCATTCCTCTCCTCTCTAGAGCATATCTCCACCTCTCCAGGGTCTCCTCATCCTGCTCCCTACTATCGCTACAGATCACAATGTCATCAGCAAACATCATAGTCCACGGACTCCTGTCTAATCTTGTCTGTCAACCTGTCCATCAACATTGCAAATAAGAAAGAGCTCACAGCTGATCTCTGATGTAATCCCACCTCCACATTGAATACATCACTCACTCCTACTGCAGACTTCACCACTGTCACACTTCCCTCATACATATCCTATACATCTCTTACGTACTTCTCTACCACTCCCGACTTCCTCATACAATACCACAACTCCTCTCGAGGCATCCTGTCATATGCTTTGTCTAGGTCCATAAAGAAGCAATGCAACTCCTTCTGGCCTTCTCTATACTTTTCCATCAACACCCTTAGAGCAAACATTGCATCTGTAGTGCTCTTTCTTGGCATGAAATCATACTGCTGCTCACTAATCATCACCTCTCTTCTTAACCTCGCTTCCACTACTCTTTCCCATAACTTCATGCTGTGACTCATTAATTTTATCCCCCTGTAGTTACTACAGTCCTGCACATCCCCCTTATTCTTAAAAATCGGTACCAGTACACTTCTTCTCCACTCCTCAGGCATCACTTTGATAACACTTTCCAAGATTGCATTAAACAATGTGGTTAAAAATCTGGTTATTGTTTATTGTGTACTTTTACCAAAATTATATTTCTTAAGAACACCCCGAATTTGGCCAGTTTATGCTAATTCAGACTATTTACACTTTGTTTCATATTCTATTTGTTGGAGAAAGCTGACTTTTAATTTCAGATTAGTAAATGATCTGTGACCTCTCTGCTCCCTGTTTTGCTTATTCACATCTGCAAGGTGCTGGGATTCATCTCAGCTAATAAAGTGCATAAAGCTTGTACTTAAATGGATAGGTTGAAAAAAATGAAAGAATGAACAAGTGAATGAGAAAATAAATAAATGAACGTTGAAACTATGCCATGTGGGACGCCAGGGAAATACTAAACGAGCCAAAGAGCCTTAAGTGTTTACAGCATTTTTCACAGAGAGCACTTTACAAAGCAGCTCTTGAAAGTGTAATGGTAGCAAAAATAATGTTTTACATCTACTTTAAACAGTCAGTAAGATAAGAGCTAAAAAAGTAGAAGGGGTCAATTCACAAATGCAGGGAAGCTTAGGTGGTCCCAACACCATCACTCACCTTACTAACATGTTTTTTTGACTGTGAGTATTAAATACATCTCCAATGAAGCCCTCTGCAAGGGTAAGAAAATGCGCAATCACGGCCAGGATACTACTCATTAATTAATATTTGATGTCTTGCATTAGCATTCTAAGAGTTAGAATTTAAGATGAATATTTCGTCTGTCATGAAGATTCCTTTTCAGTACACAGTTTTAAAAGCCAGCAGATTAAAAATGAAACATCTGTGTGACGTCATGAATGGCAGATTGTGAGTGGGTATCTCGCTCAGCGGAGAACACCAACTGAAAGTAAGTCTTCCTGGCATGCTATGGTTTGAAGTGAGGTCTTTTATTTTCTCGCTTTGTGGCCTGCAGAGTTTTCTACTATTTATTTTAAAGGATTGGGAGTAGTAGTTTTTAAAATTGATGCTGACAAGTAACTCAGCCTCTGATAGTTAATCCAATATTATTAAGGATAAAGGTGGCTTGTTTTCTGCAAAGAGTTAGCAAATTACTTGAAACCCATTTGGCAGTAAAAACAAGAAAATCAGTTGTAAACATTCACATAGACATTTAGCTGCACCTTAAAGCCACCCATTTATTTTACTCATACTTTACTGAATATAGTATGCTAAACATGATTGCCAATAATAAATTTTAAATAAATAATCTGGCTCTTATCTTTTTCCTGTACTGTGTGGATATTAGCACTAGTACTGATTCTATTGTCAGTTAAGTGGAATGGCCATCAGTCTTCCATTCTACAGAGGGAGGAAGAGAGAAGACATTAGAACACAGTGCCAGCCCCTGGTTTGGAAGGAAACTACCATCACCAGAGCCCTTAAGCTGCCTCCCACGTGTACGCATGTGACTATATATACACATATATATACTGTATATATATATATATATATATATATATTGAGATTTCTGATCTCTTTTAGGACCACCCCCCCCCCCCCCCCCAATGGGATGACATGCCAAAGTGGGCCTGCCCCGTCTGTGGAGGACTGCTTGTCTGTTGCAGAGGCAACCGCAGGTATGCAGCGCAGCAGCATAGTGCCGCAGAAACAACTACGAGCTGATCAAGATTGCACTATACGTGCCTGTCGCTGATGGGGGATGCAAGGGACATTACAATGGCAGGGAACAGTATAACTTGGTCATTGATCAGGCCCCGACTATTCCCGTTTACAGCGTCTGTGTATATATGAGTGGTAGCTCCCGCTGCAATAAATAACCCTGCTGTTTCTGTTTCCAGTTGAATAAAGCTGGTTTTGCTAAAGTACTGAGACTCAGCCTCTTGTTTTGGAGTCTCACGCGTCACAATATTTAGAGTATATACGAGGGATGTTCAAAAAGTTTCTGCACTTTTATATTTTCATTGGAAAATGTGAAGGTGGGAGGAGTAGTAATTGGTCCTGACTGAGAGTGTCATGTGACTAGTTCTGGCTGGCAAGCCGGCTGCCTTTGCAGTTTAGTATAAGAGTTGCCACCCTGTGGTGAAGTTGGCTGTGAAACTTATAAATTGCAACAAAGAGGAACAGCATTCTGTCATACGCTTTTTGTGGGAAGTACGTGTACCGGGAGCACAAATTTATCTCCGAATGTATGGTCAGTATGGGGATAAAGTTCTCTCTTGTACAATTGTCTATGAGTGGATTGAAATGTTCAAAAATGGCCATGCTAATGTGATGGATGCAGAGAGCTCCGGATGTGCAGCTACAGCCACGACCACAAGGAATGAAGAAAGAACCCTGATGTGAAAGTAGCAGTGCATCAGTGGCTACGCGCTCAACCAAAAACATTTTTTGCTGATGGCCTTAAAATATTGGTGCGACACTGGGAAAATTGCATCGCAAAGGAAGGTGACTATATAGAAAAGTAATGTAATTTGTTTTTGAAATTCTTATTAAATAGAGTTAAAAAAAAGTGTGGAAACTTTTTCAAACATCCCTTGTTTATACACAACCCCAATTACAAAAAACTTGGGACGCTGTGTAAATGTAAATGAAAACAGAATGCAACAATTTGCAAATCTCATAAACACATATTTTATTCACAATAGAACATAGAAAACATAATCAAATGTTTCAACTGAGAAAATGTACCATTTTAAGTAAAGAATAAGGTCATTTTGAATTTGATGGCAGCAACACGTCTCAAAAAAGTTGGGACAGGCCCAAGATTACCACTGTGTAGCATCCCCTCATCTTTTAACAACAGTCCACAAACGTCTGGGAACTGAGTAGACCAGTTGCTGGACTTCTCAGAGAGGGATGTTGTCCAATTCTTGTGTGATATAGGATTCTAGCTGCTCAATAGTCCTGGGCTGCAAATAGTCCTGGGGGAGCAAATTGTCCATGTAATTAGTCTCTCCCTTTCCTTCCAATAAATTGGCCTCTCGGCCATGTAAGGGACCTTGAACCATACCGGCCAAAATGCCAGCCCTGCCTGGTGTCCATTACAATATATATTGCAGGCTTGTCTGTCCCTTTGGTTAGAAATGGGCCAGCATTGTAGCAAGTACACCTGGGACCACCAGAGGGAGCTCTAAGCAGACAACTCCAGGGGTTTTGTATTGTTATGAGAAGTGACCAGAAGTGGATCAGATATTGGGTGTAAAAGAGGCCAGAGGCCATTGATTTTTTAACTTGGAACTGGATAGATTGTGGATGAGAATTTATTTGGCAGGAAGAAGGACAAGACAAGAAGAGTAAAAAGGGAGAAGGTGTAAACGGGGAGGTGTGAAGAGTCTTTTCATTTTTGCTTTACTACTTTGTTTGTTCCTTTACATTATAGTTTTTTGGGACTGCAAGAGCATCCCCTGCAGGCCACAATATATACAGTATACACACAATATTATTTACAAAATAAGTAGAAAGCAATAAGAGTCTAAAGTAAAGCAGTTACTGTAAAGGATGCAATGCCAAACAATCCTTGAAGTACAAATGAAAACAGACAACCGAGTTCGAACTGAGCTATCCAAAAAGAAAATTAAAGTCCAAGAGAGCCAAGAAAGTCCAAGGACCTTTCTGTCACATGAAGTCCAGATGAGGAATGTTGATGCACTTGTTTTCTTTTTCAACTGATGATGGCAACATTTAAGTAACAAGGAGTGATTAAGCAATTGTTTTGAGATTTTTCAGGTTTGCTCTACCTGAAATGAACGATTCTTTTTTAAATTATGTAAACTGGAACATGATTGGTAGAACAACAAGAAATTCCATTCCTTAAATGGTAATTCTTCAAATACTGTATTTGAATCCATTAGCTTCAGATGGATTAGCTTTTTCAAGCATGCTTCTTTTTTCTGTACAATTTAAAAGCTGACAAAGGCAACACTTAAATAACAGTCCAGATATATTTTGCATGCTTCATGTAGCCCCAGTAACAAGTGTCTGTTACATAATTGGCAATTAAAATGTTTTGTGATTTGAGAGAGTGTTGCCGTGTGAGTCTTAATTTGTTAGTGTGTATTCTGTTTGGATCGGTGTCACATTCTGGGATGACTCCTGCTTTTGATTGCTACTGCCAGGAGATATTACCCTGTAGAATAAAAAGCAGGTTCAGGAAATGGAGATATGTAATTGTGTATACCCCTCTGAGCTTTTCAGTTGGGCATGGAAAAAGAAACTTTTTATCACAAAGTCCTGCTAAATAATGCATTTACTACTTTCAAACTCTCCCTATTTCTCTTATCATTCTACTTGATGAGTTGACTTTGTGTCCAGTTAGTAACGGAAAACCGAGACTCATTTTACAACCATTAGAAGCTGTCAGATTCCATCCGCTGCTTACAGTGAATGCATAAAAAAGCGAGAAAGGGGAATTTTGAAAATGGAGATGCCACAGGCAGGTAACTAAAGGTTTGCTGATTTAAAGTCTCCACGTGTGCATTTCATGTTTAGAGTTAAAAGATGAGACACAGAACATCATCCACCTGTTAGGATTCAACTGAGGATTAAAAAGAATGGCTTATATTTGCATAACATGCTTAACAAGATCAGCAGTTTGACAGAAAATGGCTGCAATTAGCTGTTTTTTTTATGTATTCATTTTTTGCAGTTGGCAGTAAAATTGATTTGTAGATAAAACTTGTCCAAGGCAGGAAGATGCAATTTATTGGTGCGTTGTTTGATTTGGAAATGATTAATATAACCGGATAAACTTGTCTTGTAAAAATAATCATTCTGGATTGATGTGGTATCAACTCCTGAACTGCCTCATTGGTCGTAACTCTGACTGCTCTAATTACTCCAGGGCCTTTCATTTTTAAGTGCCAGACAGGCAATCAGTGAAATTGGATTGACAGTTGCAAGTGTCGGGACTCAGATGGTATGGGAAAAAGTAATATTACTTGCTGGAAGCGTGTGACATGCCACTGAGAGTTTGGAATCAAAATGAAAGCAGCTTGTGAGGGAACCTTTTCAGTCATTGACACTGAGGCGGAAAACAAAATTTATTCAGAGGTCTTGTTGTAGTAGTCGTGCACCTGACTGATGCAAGTTCCTACCTGAAATACACTATCTCTTCTGAGGTCAAAATAAATAAAACACACAACATGTCCGCACTCTCTGGCTCCATTATCAGTGAATATGTACACTAGGTGCCAGTTACATAAGCTCTTGACTCTCAGAAATTTGTCTTCTGATTCTGTTGTGGCTTTGGGTCTGCCAGACTTACTCCTGTCAGAGTTCCTCCACTTTCCAAGCTCTTTTTGATGGTGTAGGAAACTGTACTCATTGACGCTTGGGTTAGTTTGCAAAATGTAAGAAACCCTACACTTTAAGGGTTAAAATGGTCTGTCTGTCTCCTTTTGTTAATTGCCTTTTTCTTGTGATTATGATAGCAATTTCCAGTGCTGTGTTGTCCAAATAACACTTTAGAGGGTATATCAACACAGTTTGGTCTAACACTGTTTTTATACAGACAGAGGGTTTGTAAGTAATCAACAAACGTTGGGACACCAGTAGCAATTGTTTGCATCAACTTTGAAGGCTAAATTATCTTCAACTGCTGCAGAATAGCAGTAAGTTGTTAACCCATTACTTGTTTCCTCAAAAAGGCCTTTTTATATAACGGTGAAAACTACATTATTTTTCACATATTGGTAAATTAAACATTCTTTTTAACCTCAAGCACGTTACTGATTGCTATTGTACCATTTCAGATTATTCACTGAACTTGAACTGCTTAAATTTAAATAAAAACTGGAAACATGGAGGGGTTGTAAAACCGTTGACACAGTTGTCCTCATTATCTGATTCTAATTCAGTCCCGAAAATAAGTCAGAAAGTGAAAAATCAGACATCAAATAACTATTTCTTTGTATTTTAAATCAGTAAAATAATAATGTGTTCCCAGCTTATTAGAAAACCCCGATTCACTTTCTCCAAAATCACCTTTAAACACCTGTATAACAATCATCCATTAATTTGTCCATGATATGAAACTGTACATTCATCAATTATTAAATTATGGAAAAGTTAATAAAGTCCTTAATGGTAACACTTCTGCACATTAGCCAGCATTCAGGATTCAAGGGGGATCCTGTGTCTTCAACACTCTTATGTGGAGAGAATGTACATCTCCTAAGCAGGTTAGACTGGTGGGCTTATCTCACAGCAAAATGTACATATAAAATCTAAGTGGGAAAAAAAAATAATTGTGCTACTTTTTAAATTGCTTTAACTGCATTCCACCTACTGTGGCATCATTTTGCTTGATTACACAAAGAACCGGAACTTAAATTTGGTCAATCGATGTAACACCTTTATTGGAGAATGGCATTAAGTAGTCATGACAAGCATTTCTGGTTAATTAATTAAAGTCACTTTCTTTTATAAATAATGTAATTTAAGCCATATACAGTATATTCTGAAACAGTGACTTACAGATTCCCAAAAACATTTGGGGTACCAGCCAGGCCACTTCGTTTAAGTTCAAAATAAAAAAGTATTGAGCATCTAGTAAATAAACAGGTACATGGGGTAGCCAAAATATAGAGTGTTGCCTGTTGTGAATATCACAGATCTGACTCTGTGATAGAGTTCTGAAGAGAGTTCACGTCACAAGTATGACAACGCCTCTTAAAGACAAACAGTTTTAAATGCTCTGGAACAGAAGGGCAGGACTTGTCGAAACAATGGGGTGTGATCAGTTCATTTCCTGAGGCATCTTCTCTGAACTGAGGAGGGAGTAGACAATACAAATAGCGGTCCAAGAGATAGATTTGACAGAGTCCAAAAGAAAAGCTGAGGCACCAACTGGGCCGCCCCATTTAATGCAGAAAATAAAAGTAGCTTGGAGAACAAAGGAAACAGATGCTCCAGGGTGCATCATCAGAAATAAAGGTGATAATCCTGAAAATCGCACTAGTCATTGCTGGGGTCCAAAAAGCAATGCCAACTTTCAGGGACATCTATCTATCTATCTATCTATCTATCTATCTATCTATCTATCTATCTATCTATCTATCTATCTGTCTGTCTGTCTGTCTGTCTGTCTGTCTGTCTGTCTGTCTGTCTGTCTGTCTGTCTGTCTGATAAAAATAATGTTATAGCAGTAACCTGGTTGAATTGCAGAGATGAGGTGTACAGTATAAATAGATGCATGCAAGATCAGAAAATTAAGAGAGTGGCTATTTACAGTCTGAAGAGTCGTCTTGAGTCGGGAGATGAATCACGTATTTGTGAGAGAATTTGGGTTCAAACAAAAAGGAATTTGGACAGACACATGCCTCTCAGAGTATGTTTCAAACCTCATCCCCAATGCAGGTAATAGTGTTAATATGCAACTTTATAACAATATATAAAAGGCAAAATTTCAGGAGATGTTAGAGTAAGAGGGCCTTAAATTACCTGAAAATAAAATAAAAAAGTTTTGTTATTGTGTCTGAGAATAAAATCTCAAGCTGTTTAATTTAGTAAAGCTAATTAAGGCAAAGTACTAATGAAAGAATGAAGTTATAGGTGTGGAGATGTTTTCAGTGCTCTGACTGGGTGCATCCAGGGGAATTGAAATTTTTAATGAAATCCTCAGTAGTAAGTAATATATTTTTTAATTTACAAAAGAAAAAATGTGTTATAATACATCAAAATTATACAACTCTAGTGATAATAGTAGGACTGTAGTGAAATGAAAAGTTGGAAATGCCAAAGGACAGTTGGAGAAGAATGCTGCAAAATCGGTCCTAGAAGGTTCTTGTAGTATTTTGTTAGTAATAGAGGGATTAAACATAAAGATGACTTGTACTGAAACAGCAGAATACATAAATTATACAGAAAAGGACATGGTAAATGTTCTGAATTCTTACTTTCGGAAGTTTTTACCTATAAAGAAGTTGTAATCTTTCAGGAATTAAAATGATTTTTACTGAAGTACAGGTAAAACTCTGTTATAATGAACTCCCAGGAAACTAAAAAATATTTCGTTGTAACAAATATTTCATTGTAATGAGATTCTGTATTTGTTACTATAGTGCTTTCTTTAACTTGTATCCAGGCATTTGCAATCATTTCAATAGCTTCTTTCGCGTTACTTTTAATCTCCTCCTGCCTACAAGTTATGCTGACGAGAATTTTTCTCAACATTTCCTTGCAATAATATACTTTCAGGGTGTGAATGATGCCCAAATCCAATGGCTGAAGCGCTGCCGTGCAATTGGGTGAGAGGTATTCAAAGCGAACATTATCTGAATGTTAAAGCATGTTGTGGGCAGCACAATTATCAGTCAGGAGCCGAATCATTATTTCTTCTTCATATTGTGAGGTTTCTGAACTCAACGGGAACGCAAAGCTAAAGTGTGTCCTGAAGTGCGATTGCAGCATCTGTGGAAGATTGTTTGTCCGTTGCTGGGGCAGGGCAATAGGAGGCTCACATTGCTGCAGTGAAGTGCCACAGAAGCAAATCATAAAAGATCGGGTCGCGCTATAAGTCCCTGTCTTGCACCCAAAAACACGAGGCTTAGTCTCAGTACTGTAGCAAAACCAGCTTTATTCAGCTTGAAACAGGAATGGCACAGTTATTTATTGTAGCGGGATCTACCACTCTGCTATACACAGACACAGAGCAGTCAGGCAGGGTCATGCAGGTCAGTGATCAAGTAATCCTGTTATCTGCATTTACAATTTATGTGCTCCTAACCTTGAATCACCCATCGAGATCTTTTCTGTTTACTTTGGTGGAGAGACATAGCATATCTGTGAGCCTGCTACTGTATTGCCCTGTACAGACGCGGAGATCGCACTTCGGGACGCTCTTCTGCTTGCTGTCTAGTTGGGGGAGGTCCCAAGAGAGTTTACAAACCTCACATTTTCTTGAATGAGTGCCGCATTAATAGGAATGTTTCTTGAATGAGCATCACTGAACCACATAAAAACGGCTTTTTTGACGTCTTCAAATGCAGCAGTTCACATATGTTTGCAACCCAAAATTTTTCTTCTTTTTTTGCTCTGTCTTTCAAGAAAGTTGACAGTGTCAATGCCGAAATTCCGAATTCACTGGCAACGTCTTTTTTCTTGTAGCAATTGAGAGCTGCAAAAAATTAAAGTTTTTTTTTTTTTCTAATATGAACTGTTATCGTTTTTTCCATGTCTGCCGTTTCTATAGGAGGGTGACAATGAGTTAAATTCCAAAGGATGTTTTTCAAATGTTGACGAGCAATAAGTAAAAGGTATCACTGAAAACAAAAACAGCAAAAAAAAAAACAGTACGAGGAAAGTTCGAAGAAAGAAAAAAAATGACAGTGTTTCTGTTTGGGGATCATTGTGCACAACTGAGCTGCGGCCACAGTACTAACTGCTCTGTGGATGATTCAAGCAGGCATTTCAAGGTCTTTTGTGCACGTCATTATAATGAAAGTATCTGCTGAATGTACTTCGTAGTAATGAGATTTCTATAGACTCGTGTCATATGGGGAAACTGTCGGGACCATAAAAAAACTTTGTTGTAATGAAAATTTTGTTGTAAAGATATTCGTTATAATGGAATTTTGCCTGTATTAATTAAAGGGACAGAATATCCAGCGCAATTCAGCCCTCATTTAGCCTTGTAATTTTAACATACTGTCATTTGTTTTAATTCAGAGAAAAGTAGCCCAATAATCATAGTGAGAGAGAATAAACAATTATCCATTTTTTCCATTACTGGCCTTTGAGGAACCAAAGCCCACTCTACGAGCATCAGCCATAAGGCTAAACTCTGGATGAAATGCGTCTTCATTGCAAGGCACACTTACACACTTTCTCATGCCAGGCCAATAAACCTAAAGGTATGTCTCTGGGATGTGGTAGAAATTCAGAGTACATGTAGAAAATTATAAATGTAATGAATATTATCTACAGCTTGAACTGAATCTGGTTCTTTGTAATTGTGGGGCAGTGGCTTTAACTACACCACCTGACAATTTCTGGTTTTAATTCCAAAATTGCATGCATTGCTACACTCTTCATTGTCATTTTCATTGCCTTTATCTTGTTCCACCCACCACCCACAAAGCCTCACATCCCCTAAATGTTCCACAGAAGCGCAGTAGATTTTAAAATCCATAATCTATAATCTTTCCCCTCTTTACAAGCATAATGCCTTCCTGAAAAAACCCTTGTAAGTTGAACTCTTGTAATTTGAAAATGTTATTACGATTAAGTAAAATGGGACAAAACTGTTTTTATTTCAGGGTCCCAAGACTGATACTCATATCTTGAAATAAAAAAAAAAATCAATAAAAATGAACATAATCCTTCCAGTCTTTAATAATAGTCATCAAAACACACTCTAAAGGGGCATTTTCCCTTCATGATGACTCAATAATACCTCATTTTACCAGCTCCCATTAAGCACATTGCTTGTGTATTGTTTAGCATAGACATATATTTTTCAAACAAAACAATCACATGATACCCATTGTTTATGTACACAGTATTTGTACTTTAATTAGAAATGAAGCATCAGAAAAACAGTAACTGTACAGGAATGACATTAAAAATTAAACATGCCATGTAAAGGGAGGAGGTTGGGGTGGTGGTGACATCATTTTCTGAGCTGGTTGGTGATTGCCGTGCTGAGTGAGAGGGTGATAGAGAAAGAAAAGAGGAGGAAGTGCCAGATTCTTCAGACTCCATGGTTGGATTGTCTAGGTCTTCTGCCTCACTCTCTTCTATTCCAAAAGGTGGATGAGAGGACAGAATTTGAAGGAAAGGACCCCAGTGCAGCAACAGCACTCACTGGGTGCAATGGCTGGAGGTGGATTAACTTCATGAAAGATTGATGTTGCTGTTTGTTGATTGTTTCAAAATAGTTCAAATGCAGCTAACAGACAAGCAGCACTAGTATGACTTGCTGTACATAAAAAACTCCACAGTCCTAGTGTCTTTTTTTTTTTTTTTTTTTATTTAAAGATTTTAGTGAAAATCAAAGGAAGCAGTTCACACAAAAAATAAGAAAGAAAAAAAGTTAATTCATGGTATTCTGTTTGAGGAATGTATTTAGGTTACATTTCTTAAGGTTTCTATATGTTATCTCACTCACTACATAAAGTACATGATGTAATGTAACAGTCAGAAAACTATATGCCCTTAATGCCTACCTGTCCAAAAGTTCATGTTTCTTTCTATCTAACTTCAGTCTAAGAGCTACTCTGTTGTCACACAAGGTTAAAATTAGGAGCATTCTAATTTCTGTAGGTCATAGAGGTTAAACTGAATCTTCCATTATCTATGTTAAGCTGCATTACTGTATGTTCACGTTCAAGAGAGAGAGAGAGGTTGGGAGCATGCACTGATGCTGCACATTGCTGCACCTACCACACAACAAACCATCTCAGGATCCCAAATTAGGACCCGAGCACACTTCAGCACCACACTAGTTCGCATGAAGTGTAGCAGTGTGTGCCAATCCTGCTACCAACCCCCAGGTTCAGTTGGAAGACCTGTTTGCAGGGCTGGATGCAGGTTAAAGTCATACGCATGGAGCAATTACAGGTTAAGGGCCCAACGGAGTGGAATCACTTCTGGCATTTACGGGATTCAAACTGGCAACCTTCCATTTCTTGGCACAGATCCCTATCCTCAGAGCCAGCACTTCGTCCAAGTTTAAAAAATAAACGGTTCAAGTTCAAAAACTAAGCAAAATAAAGTAAGTTTACCATTAACATTAACTTAAAGGATTTGGCTCATACAAGTGATAAGATGCTGGTTTGCTCAGCCTATCATAACTTTCTTTCATACAGCTGTTTGTAGCAGTCAATAGAAAATGCCACACTGATTCATGTGACTGTGGAGAAAAGTTGTAACTTGAAACAGGGTTTTAAATGACACCCCCTCATAAACACTAAAACTCATATATGACAAGGGAGACCATTATATGTTACTCATTCCAAGTAGGTCAACATAAACTACGCTATACTGTACAGGTTGGCCTTGAGATTCATGGGTTTATTATTCACAGTTCTTCCTATTTACAGGTTTGTCATCAACAGTTAAATGGATATTATTTTATGTGTATTGGGAACTGTTGTGGAAAAACATAAACAACACTATAACCGTACTATTTAAGTGGACTGCAAATCCCAGCAGTCCCAGGAGTGCTGCCCTATGTGAGTTCTTCTGGGTAAAACAAGATAAAGCTTTCGCTAGTTATCTGTTTAAACTAAGCCATAAGATTGTCGAGTGGTTTTTTTTTTGTTTCAGCACCTCACTGCACAGTAGAATTATGGTTACAGTTTTTTGGGTTACAGTTCTTTCTTGATTGATATTCTTGTCCTGTGCCTGCTTGATTTTTGTCTGGGCTAGAAAATGTATTAGTCTGGGAAGGTGCTCTCAACTTCTACAAATCTTCATTTACATCAGCATCATGGCTGGACAACATACAGTACATGACTTTCAGAAGGCTGTTCACATTTTTCATTTCATAACTGCACCATCATCATCTAGATCTGTGAAGCTGGACTGTGTCGTGTTTATCAGTTTGTGCCTAGTGTTTTGTTGGATTTATTTGTAACTGTAATATTAATCATTTTTATTGTTTGCCATTATTAAAATACACAAAGATTTATTATGTTATATTTTGTAAAAAGTTGCAGTTCGCTAAAGAACTGCTAAACTTCACACTTTATCAGGGGGACGCCATGCATCTTTGTCTAGGCAGCCAGACTCACACATGTATTTGTTTGAGCAGTAATCGTTCTTTGTTTCATGTTCTTTACAAATTTTTCATCCTAATTTAGTCCAATATATTTAGAGTACTGTACAATTATGGACCCAAGACATATTCATGGATTTTCACAAGGGATAAGGGACATTTTGCTTCCTGAACACTTTTGGGTATATTTTTATTGATTTTGGCTTCTTGATCAAAAAAAAACATTGTTACATTTTCCTATAACATACCATTTTATTGCAATTTCTTGTAATTTTCTCCCATATTATAAGTACATATGCAGCACAACAACCACAACTGGAGCATCTGTGGTGTGTGGCAAGCGGCTGGGGGTGGCACCCAGCCGGGATACCCGGAAAGACCGGAGGAGGGCTTACGCCTCCTCCAGACCACGAGGGGGCGACCGCCCTGGTGGCTTTGGGGACCACGGGAACTGAGCTTGGAAGCTGAACCCTATAGGGGCCCGTGGTCACCGCCAGGGGGCGCCCCAATGCCTGAGGAGCCCTGGCCCTCAGCACTTCCGCCACACCTGTAAGTGTCGGCAGTCACTCATTGGGAGGCACCTGGAGCACATAAAAAGGGCCACCTCCCTCCATTCGATGGCTGGAGTCGGGTGAAAGAGGACGGAGCTCGGAAGAGAGGAGTGGAGGTGGACCTGAGAAGAGAGAAGAGGCATTGTGAGGCCTGGACTTTGGGGTGATTGGTGCTGCGGCACTGGGTTGTGTGGGTCACTTATTGTGTAAACAGTGTAAATAAACGTGTGTTGGGTGATAAAATCATGTCTACCTGTCTGTGTCCGGGCTGTACACCACAGGTGATACAGAAGTAGTGGCTACTAGGAATGCAGCTCAGAAATACAGTACCAAGTACTGTTGTTTCATTTGCAAAAGGGACAGCCATGCTAAAGAATCTAATTTTTTATTGTTACTTGGCTGACACCTTTATTCAAGGCGAATTACAACAGTTAATTTAAGATACAATTGATTACATTAGTTTTGCTTTTTTTCCCCAGTTGGAGTACAGGCTCATGAAGTGATACACTCATGGCCACACAGTGTCAGTAGCAGGATTCCAACCCACAACCTCAGGGTCTGAAGCCCAAAGTCCACAGCTTAAACCCTTATGCTACATTACATGTAAATTCATCACATTGAAAAGAACTGTCTAATTTGTAATCATTTAGCTCAGGACAGAAACATATTCCACATAATCTACTTAGCAACCAAAGATATTTGTACAAAGTCTTCATATAAAATTGGGAGTGATGAAAGAATTTGTGAAAGCGATGAATGAGGAAAGTGAGGGATTTTGATGTGTGACACAGGTGTTTTCATAAATAGTTGATGCCATGATTAAGGAAAACATTTTTGTTTGTCCACAAATCAGATATCTCATCAATGACAATCAGCTCAAAGTTCTTCTAGTGGGGAATAATCACATAGAAGGCATATGAAGAGGTTGTAGAGAATTTTCTGTCAACTACATCCAACTCATTGACAAAATGCTTCAAGCAAACAAAACTGTGAAGGGCAACATGTCACCAAGATTCATTTTCACATTTGGATTTCATTCCTAATCTTGGAGTAGTTGGTGAGGAACATTGTGAAAGAGGTATCTGGGCAAGTGGAATCCCAGTGCTGGGTGATTCTTGTTGGACACTGAAATGAGAAGCATCAGATGACGTGTACAAATGAAAATCGGCAGCAAAACATTTTTAGCTCAGATGAATGACGATAATGTGTCAGCATCATTAAGTGATTAAACACACTATTAATTCAATTAAAATTTATTTCATGTTTCCACAAATTTCTAAGTGAATCTGAAATTATATTTGTATTCAGTTTGAATCTGCCTATTATAATCAATACATTTTTTTATAAAAATTTTAAAAAATGTAAAATTTATTAAAAATTTATATAGAATTTAAGCCCCGTCTCCAATATAACCGATGAAGACATACTGTATCCTTCGGTCTGGTGATCCCATGTAGATCAGTGCAGGAATACAGGGTGAATAAGACTGTCCTGTCAGCTTTAGAGCAAATCTGGATAGGACAGCAGTCGAGCACAGGGCACATTCACATTGAACCAATTTAGAGTTGACAATTTCCCCAATACAGGCATTGTGGGAGGTGGGAAAAAAAACAGGAGTGCCAGGAGACAGAGATAATGTGTGATATAAAGAGTAACTAGCCCAGCTGCATAACTAGAATCTGATGGACTCTATTGCAAAAAATTAATTATACCCACATCACGTGAAATTAAATTAAATCCCATTAAAAAAATTACCACCATCAATGAGATACAGTGCATCCGGAAAGTATTCACAGCACATCAGTTTTTCCACATTTTGTTATGTTACAGCCTTATTCCAAAATGGATTAAATTCATTTTTTTCCTCAGAATTCTACACAACACCCGATAATGACAACGTGAAAAAAGTTTACTTGAGATTTTTGCAAATTTATTAAAAATAAAAAAATTGAGAAATCCCATGTACATAAGTATTCACAGCCTTTGCTCAATACTTTGTCGATGCACCTTTGGCAGCAATTACAGCCTGAAGTCTTTTTGAATATGATGCCACAAGCTTGGCACACCTATCCTTGGCCAGTTTTGCCCATTCCTCTTTGCAGCACCTCTCAAGCTCCATCAGATTGGATGGGAAGCGTCAGTGCACAGCCATTTTAAGATCTCTCCAGAGATGTTCAATCGGATTCAAGTCTGGGCTCTGGCTGGGCCACTCATGGACATTCACAGAGTTGTCCTGAAGCCACTCCTTTGATATCTTGGCTGTGTGCTTAGGGTCGTTGTCCTGCTGAAAGATGAACCGTCGCCCCAGTCTGAGGTCAAGAGCGCTCTGGAGCAGGTTTTCATCCAGGATGTCTCTGTACATTGCTGCAATCATCTTTCCCTTTATCCTGACTAGTCTCCCAGTTCCTGCCGCTGAAAAACATCCCCACAGCATGATGCTTCCACCACCATGCTTCACTGTAGGGATGGTATTGGCCTGGTGATGAGCCGTGCTTGGTTTCCTCCAAACGTGACACCTGGCATTCACACCAAAGAGTTCAAGTTTCTTTCTCATGGTCTGAGAGTCCTTCAGGTGCCTTTTGGCAAACTCCAGGTGGGCTGCCATGTGCCTTTTACTAAGAAGTGGCTTCCGTCTTGCCACTCTACCATACAGGCCTGATTGGTGGATTGCTGCAGAGATGGTTGTCCTTCTGGAAGGTTCTCCTCTCTCCACAGAGGACCTCTGGAGCTCTGATAGAGTGACCATCTGGTTCTTGGTCACCTCCCTGACTAAGGCCCTTCTCCCCAGATCGCTCAGTTTAGATGGCCGGTCAGCTCTAGGAAGAGTCCTGGTGGTTTCGAATTTCTTCCACTTATGGATGATGGAGGCCACTGTGCTCATTGGGACCTTCAAAGCAACAGAAATTTTTCTGTAACCTTCCCCAGATTTTTGCCTCGAGACAATCCTGTCTCAGAGGTCTACAGACAATTCCTTTGACTTCATGCTTGGTTTGTGCTCTGACATGAACTGTCAACTGTGGGACCTTATATAGACAGGTGTGTGCCTTTCCAAATCATGTCCAATCAACTGAATTTACCACAAGTGGACTCCAATGAAGCTGCAGAAACATCTCAAGGATGATCAGGGGAAACAGGATGCACCTGAGCTCAATTTTGAGCTTCATGGCAAAGGCTGTGAATACTTATGTAAATGTGCTTTCTCAATTTTTTTATTTTTAATAAATTTGCAAAAATCTCAAGTAAACTTTTTTCACTTTGTCATTATGGGGTGTTGTGTGTAGAATTCTGAGGAAAAAAATTAATTTAATCCATTTTGGAATAAGGCTGTAACATAACAAAATGTGGAAAAGGTGATGCGCTGTGAATACTTTCCGGATGCACTGTATGTTAAGTGTATAAGCTATTTAAAAGGATGATAGTTATAATTAAGCTTTGTGGAGTTGTGAGAATGAGAACATCATTAACATTTTAATTCTGATGTCAAGTAGGCAAACAAGTTAATAAAAATGCCTTGCAAAGCAACAACCGTGCAGTCACCATGACCCCACCAGTACTGTCTACAGAACCAGCCCAAATTTGAAACCAGGAGACTGTAGCCCTACCTGTTCATGACAGTGACTCACCCAGACTGGCTGTTAGTCTCACTTTGTGTATTGACCACCACAGTGCTGCTGTTGACAAGTCACCTGGGGGTAGAGCCACACAGCGTGACCATACAGAGATCTGACACCATGTGCAAATTCAGAAAGTTCTTCTTGTATCCAGAGACCTGTTAGAATATAGTTAAGTCAGCTGTAGCAGCCAAATGGACCAACTGAACACACTGACCCAGCTGGAAGAAAGTTAAAGCAGGCAGACCTAATGAGTTAGGACTTCTGGCCAGGGACGGCTCACAGGTCCACCTCCCACCCATTTGGTCACATTTCCCCACCCACCACATCAGCTAGCCTCATTCATTGGCCTCCCTTTCTAACTACCCCTCTCTGTTTTAATTCTAATATACAGCATAGTGATAATAATTCTTTGAAAAATCATTAGCCATCAGCCACACATCACTGCAAATATCTCTAAAAGCAGGAGCAATTTGAAATTTAAAGTCAGCACACACATCAGTTACCTAAGTGAGCTTTTAATTGGTGCTCATTAACCTCCTCCAAAGCAGCAAAAATGCCATCTTACAAACAGGAAGATCCGAAATATGTTTACAGAGCAGCAGGTTGCGATGCACTCATTTATGCTCCTTGGGGTCTTGCTTGCTGTTTTTGTTCCTCTTCCTTGTATAAAAAAAATGTTAGTTGTGTGATTTGAGTCCAGCAAGTCAGACTCCAGTGCTGCACACAACAAGTACCAGATGAACTCCTTCCCAAGGGCAAGATCTGAGAATGGAAATGTTAGCTTTACCTTAAGTAGGTTTAAAAAAGAACTGGAAAAACGTATTTGATATGGGGCCATGTGATGGACTACTGCCTTATCCACTGTTGGTTTTGGGTGATGCTGATAGGAACCACAACCCAGAATTTGATTACACAGCTTTGGGAATGTTATGAAATATTTCTGCTCAGCTTTGCTTCTTACCTGCTGTTTCTGGAGACCAGAAATTGACTAATTACCTTTAAATACATGTGGACAAATTCAAGTGATAACCTGACCCTTCAGCAAGTGGCATTAACATTTGGAGGAGGGGGGGGGGTTCTCCTCACCTTTCCAAATTAGCCCCTGATATCCACAATGAAAGATTTAACAAAGACATGGGCCAGGTGTGCTAAATGGACATTAAACTTTGTCTGCCTACATTTGATCTGCAGTGTGCAGAAGAGATGGTGGCGGCAGCAAGAAAAAACAACTTTTCAGAAAATGATGGCAGTAGCATACGCAGACCTGCATTAGTCAGAGCATTACGTGAGGGTTAGAGAGATGGCTGAAGTTTTTCAGTATTGAATTTCTAATGTCATGTAAGATAGTCAGCTATTTTATCATTTTTAAGAGTCTGTTTATTTTAAAAAAAGGTAGAAAATCCATGATTTTATCTGTGAACTGCTTCACCTGGTACATTTTAGTTGAAAGTCTGACCCATCACCGCTGTAACCAATATTTATTTATTTATTTAAATATACAGGGTGAGTCAAAATTATGTTAACACTAATGGATTATTTTTATCTCAACGGAACCTTTCCAGGTCAATGGATAGGTCGTGGTAGACCATTGCCATGGCCTCCACACTCCCCTGATTTGACACCCTGTGATTACTGGTTATGAGGTATGGAGAAGGAGCACGTGGATAGCAGGAAAGTTCATGATATCAATGACCTGAAGAACAGAATACAGACTGTGATATCATCTATTCCCCACAAAATGTGTGTCCGGGGCTTTAAATGGTACTGTTGCTCGTTGGTTTTTGTGTGTTGAACATGATGGTGAACAGGTTGAGACATTCCTGTAAATCATCATGCACATATGAAGTATGGTGTGTGAATAAATTGTTTCTGCCATGCAAATGTTAACATAATTTTAACTCACCCTGTATTTATTTATTTGTAATAATCCCAAATCTTGCTGATTGATTGATTGATTTAATGATATGAAATGGTATTCTACTTGATGCTTACTAATGACATATGCCAAGGATCATTGCTGGACCCCCTCCTCATCTATCTATAAGCCTCCTCACTTGGCCCCATCATCCATGGTTTCTCTTCTTAGTGCTGTGTGATGATACACCACTGTACCTGTCGTTCCCACCAGAGGGCTGTGTGGTATCAGCTGGAATCCTTGCATGTCTCACTGATATTACAGCCTTGATGAAGGAACAGCATCTCCAGCTCAGTCTGGCAAAGACAGACCTTGTTGTTAGCCAATCTTACTTATTTGTTCAGCATCCCATCTCTGCTCAGCTTGGCTCATTACCACTGGCATCCTTCCAAGTTGGTACAAAACCTTGGGGTGGGGATTGATGACTATGTGTCCTTCAAGGACCATGCTGCTACTGTCTCTCAGTCTTACAGATCCACTCTATACAGTATCCACAAGATCAGTCTGTATTTGATGGAGCATACTACTCAACTTAAGGTCCAGACTTTGGTTCTGTCATGTCTGGACTACTGCAACTCACTGCTAGCAGGAGTACCAGTATGTGCCTGCTGTTCACCCAGCTAAGACGGGCACATATCACTCCTCTTTTCAGATCACTACATTAGCTTCCTGAAGCGGAACCAGTTCCCATCCTTGATGGTTGCCTACAGGGCAGTCAATAGGTCTGGCCCTATATGGAGACACTAGTGAAGCCCTGTGCTCCTTCTTGACCACTCAGGTCTGCTTTTGAACAGTATCTGGTGATACCATCTCTGCATGGTATCAATTTCAATGCAGTAACTTTTCAGGTGTAGCTCCTAGCTGGTGGAACGGGCTGCCCACATCCATCAAAATTTTGATTCCCTCAATGTGTTTAAGAAGCATTTGAAGAGTCTCTTGTTCTGTGAATTTCTGTCTATCAGTGGTTGAGTTTTATCATCTAGGAATTATAAGTTGTATGCATTTTATTCTGAGTTCTTCTGGTCTCTTGGGGTGATCAATTTTGTAACCTTGTCTTGTAACACTTGTTCCTAAACGGTCCTTTAGACTGATGTTTACTCGATTATGATGCCCTTTTTTGTGAGTCAATTTGGATAACATTTTCTGCTAAGGAAATAAATGCAAATATGCTCATGGTTAGCAATGTAAGCTATTGCTCCAATCACAAGGAAAATGGACCACTGAAAAATGTTTTACCTTTCCCTTCAGAGGAACTAAATTAGTTTGTCAGCACACTTAAAAGCAGCCGTGGCACTTGGCTGTCTGTGCTTGTGTTGTTTCTTTATCGTGCTTCCTAATAGCCAGAATCTTGAATGGCAAGGCGGCCCTTCGCATTTATCACTTCAGCACAGCCTGGCTTACCCTGAATTGGTCCCAGTTGAATGCAGCTTCAAACAAGCAGCCATGGGTGTTCTAGAGATACCAATCTGTAATGAAACAGTAGAAGGAAACACACAAGGAAGGAAACATTATTCTAGCCATGAACTACAGTGAGGGCAATAAGAAATGTTTAAAAAATACAATCTGGGTTTGAAACATGAACAATCTTTTTGTCCAGAGTCGCGTACACTGACCTGGACTTTGTATATTTAAAAGTTTTCTGCCCTTGGTTATTTTGACATTTTTCAGACTGATTTGAAGATTTTGATTTCTTTTTTGTGGTTTTCATTTTACAGTGTATGAGTAATTTCAACTTTTTTTTCATACAATTTTTTAAATGTATTTTAGGTGACATTATTATTATTATTATATATTATCATATAACGTATTGTTATATTAGGTGACACTGTAGTTAGCCCTGCTGCCTTATGTCTCCAGTGACCTGTATTCCACATTGGACTCAGATTTCTGCTTTTGTGGAGTTTGTATGCTCATTCCCTACCTGTGTTTTGCCCAGTTCCTTCTCATCTCTCAAAAGCATGTGAAGACATCATAACTTTTGAAATCTGATATATAACTTAAGTAGTCTGTTATGGGGACACTGTATCAAGTGTAGTTTCTTTGAGGGCCAAGGAATTTCGTTGGGTTCATTTTCAGCCTCAAATCACTTGTCTATGTGGAGTTTGCATGTTCTTTCCTTCATTATGTGGATTTTCTCCTTGCTCTTTAGTTTCTTCCCAAATCTCAGAAACATATAAAAATCATTACTTTGAAATTTTGATATAAACTAATTATGGTAGGAAGGTTGTACAGTGGCTAGTAGTTCCATAGACAGGTTCAAATCCCATCTAGGTTGTTGTCAGTATAGTGTTTGTATCTTCCCCCAAACACCTCCTGGCATCTCCCCAAGCACTGGAATTTCAGGTTATTTGTCCACACTAAATTGGACTTGTATAGATGATATATAAGGAATGTGCAGGACATGATGGTAGTGCCGACCTGCATAAACATAAAAAGATAAGAAATTTGACAAACGAGAGGAGATCATTCAGTCCATCAAACTCAGTTGTTTAGCTAATAGCTAAGCTGTCCCAATATCTCATCCAGATTCTTCTTAAAGGTTATCAAACATTCTGCTTCAGCTACATGCTTCATTGTAGATTTCCATGGCTCTTCGTATAAATAGGTGCTTCCTTCACTTCAGTCTTAAATGTACTTTGCCTTAATTTCCACTGGTGCCCTCAAAAATGCGATTCACCACTAAGTTGAAAGAATTCTGCTGGATCTACTTTATCAATGCCTTGGAGGATTTTGAAGCCCTGGATTAGGTACTCACTTTGCTTTGACATCGCAAGTGAGAGTTTTGCATAAGCTGCAGCTGTAAAACACTGTTTTTCCCTGACATGCTGAAGCATAAGTTCTCCTCATAGGACATTTTTTAGAATGCACGCTCTGGGTGTCCTCCGATTAAAATTATCAATCACAGGCATCTGACATCTAGGGATGTCTCGGAATGGTAACATTTCCACTTAGTCAGGGAGCAAAGGTTCATAGCTCAACCATCACCAACCTTGTTGGACAAATCGTTGCACAAATTTTCAACCAAAAGGCTAGGCTTATGTGTGCCCCAGTAACTAATACAAGATTGACCATTCCTTCCTTTTTAACCTATAGCAAACTCTAGATACACACTCTCTGGTCTCTCACTACCTGGTCTTAACCTCTTTTCTATGATAGGACCCCTAATGTTTAGGCTGTGGTCATAGCAAATGTTTGAGTGACCCTTCTGCTCCAGAATGTAATCTAGCGCCAGACCGTAAGAGCAGAAGACTGTCAGTAAAGGAGTTGGATGTGGGTGCAACATTCAATCCAGCCTTGGTGTACAAACAAGAGAGATGATATGTTACGCAAAGTGTTTCTCTTACTGAAGAAGAGAGTCCAATGATCACAGACTTGACCAACTCTGTTTTTTATGCTAGCAAAAGAGTAGCATTGTGGGTGAAACCTCA